>NC_063189.1:51519962-51606852 GCF_017589495.1 Alosa alosa | reverse complement strand
CCTCCTTCTGGTTTCACTGTCTTGCCGTATTTGGCCCATTGCATCCATGAATTGCCTCCACGCATCCAGAGCCGCTGATCTCTTTCTTTCTTCTTGGTCTGAGTCCCATCAGTCTGGTTTTTGACAGGTTTTCTGAAGCGTGCTTGTACTATTTTCTTACATCTTTGTTCTCATTTTTGCTTTGGTTTGGGCTGTACCAACCGGCACCTGGACGTACTCATTACTTCCGACAAGCCTCCCGGCCCGGTGTGTGTCTCACTCCCGATCCTCTTCAGAGTTTTGTCCTGTTCAGGTACCGTCGCCAAGCAGCTCCTCTCTGCCCTTGCGGAGCCGCTGGGTGGCAGTTTGTTCCTCCCACGCCGCCGTCCTCTGAAGTTCCGGAGAGGCCAGCTAAGGCTCTTCGGGTCCCCCAGTCCAGTACATCGGGGGTCGTCCAGGCCGATCCCTTGGAGTATTTGTCTTGTCTCTTGGCTGTCTCTGGGCTGGTCGTCTCCCGGGCGGGGGCCGCCTGTGGTGTGCCCTGAGTCCGCCGGCCCGCAGGAAGCTGCGAGCCCTGTTGAGGAGGTCCGGGGGAGGCGGCGATCAGCGGGAAGCCTGAGCGTCGAGGGCCTCGGCACTTTCTGTGGCAAATGACTGTGTTCAGTTCACCGTCAGCAGGGGCCGGCTGGGAATGGTAACTCCAGTCGGGCGTGAAGTCCCCAAAGTCGATGGTGTCGCCTCCCTTGCTGGTGTGGTGGTGAGGCGGTGTCGCGCTTCTTCCGCCCGGGCGCCATGCTGTTCTGTGAGGTCGGCAGGTGGTCGCGGCCCCAGAGTGGGCTGTGGGGTCGCTGGCGGTCACCCGCTGGCTGAGGCGGTGGCAGGTCTGGAGGATTCGGGAGTGGCTCCCCACCCCAGTGGATGCCGCCTTCCTCCCTCGAGCCTGGCCTCGGCCCAGCATCGCCAGCACCTGTAGGCACAGATAGGGAGGAAAACAGCAGGCACCCCAGGTACATTGTCAGGGTCAGCAGGAGCCAGTATCCTCCGCCTCGCACTCCCTACGCTGCATTTGGTCTCCCTCAGGTGCCCCACCACCATCATCCTCCCTGGGAGTCTGGTGGGGGTCCTGGCGGCCTGGTCCCTCATTAACGTCCTCCCACCCTCTGGACCTCTCGCTTCCTTCTGGTGGCACCGCCTGTAACAAGAGTTAAGCAGGATACCACAAATCTGATCCTTAATTTGTCAGCCTGGGTAGCTCTGTCACTCTCTCTCAGTAGGCCCTTGCCCTGGGGTCGAGACACTCATCTCTTGAAACACCCTCAGGCACACCCAGTCTCCCACTTGACCCGGGTCCGGCTCAGTCCCCTGCTCCCAGCTCTCTCTTCTTCCGCTTGTTGAAACCGCCCTTGTGAACTTGGAGAAAGCTGTTTAATATAACTGCTCACTTCCTGAATTTCCAGCGAGGTCTGATCCCCTCTTGAACCGTGGTGTGGCATTGCCCGCCTCACACCACGGCGGGGTCAGACGCGTGGTTCGATTTTTCACAACGCATTTTCATCAGCCGACTGGTAGCGCCATCAACCCAACTTAAGTTTGGTGATTTGACCGTCATGCGCCGGACGACTCGCACCTTATTCTTCAGCGCCCGCTTCGCTTTTTCGACCATCCCCTGAGACCGCGGTAAACACAACCAAACCGAAGCCTGATGCACAGCGCTTGCGCAATCTTTTTTCCAACGTTGGTCAGAACGCCGGCCATTGTCGCTGATTATTTTGGGATCCCAAATTGGTATCACCTCCGCCAGGAATCAATTCACCGCTTCGCCCTGCCTCGCTTGGACAGGCTTCTACCACCGTGAGTAGCTACACACCAGCACGCATTAATGTGTTCACCGCTCGAATTTTACGTCGATGGTAGTCCATTACCAGGTGTTTGAACGTCCCTCTGGGAGTGGCATCGCGTCCCAGGGCCGTGGTCCCATGCCTATTGTTATGTTGTTTCGTAATTGTGTGTACAGGTGTGGCAGTTTGCACGCACTGATGCGATTTGAAGAAGGCCCAGAACCTTGTCGGTATCTGCCGCTGACCTCCTCTCTTGGCGCAATGATCCACATCACATGCATTGCTGAATGAGGAGATCAAGGAGTTCATTTGGGGCCACCACCCTTCCATCATGACCCTCCACACCCCATTCCTGCTCGACGCACCCCTCTCTCCCATAGCACAGCCATGTGGTGCCGCATTCTGTGCGCCTTGATAGCGCCAGCCGTGAGCATGATCCACAATTTCTAAGCCGCTCGTCCGCTGTGTGCGCGTCCTGACCACTGGGGCTTGTATCACCGTGCTCGCTGCCGTGAAAAAACGCATCAATTATGCCTCTGGCGAGTACCTGCTTCACAGGCTTGTCCCCGCACTGGGCAACTGGCCCTTGGCACAGCGCGTAACAGACGGATCTACTCTGAGTATCGCCATCACACCACATTGGGGAGCACCACACACATGTGTGTTGTAAGGGTGAAGAGTTTTGTAGGCAGGCACGCCGTGCACTCTTTTTAGTGTGCAGGTTTTATGTGGTTCGTTATCCTGTGGAGATTTAGGGGCGTGCATTTGACTTCCTAGGCCCAAACGCTCGCCTTTCCTTGCTGCCTCATCTGCCTGTGCACTTCTAGAGTAATGTAATCCCGTCCCCTTACAGGTAAGCTTTTGCATTTGCATATTGTTGTGTCTTTACGCATCATCGCCGCCACCGAACAACTGAATCTGTTCCAGATGCTGGATGGGGCTCCATCCCGATTTTGAACCTCTGTTTCCACTGAGCGCCTGGCGCATGGCAGACGCTAGGCATATAGGCGCGGTTCAGTAACGGTTGCATCCTGTCCCTCCGCAGAGAGCATGCTGTCACGCCCAGACCAAGAAGGCGCTTGAACATGGGTGCAAGTGTCACCCATAATTAATACAACGTTGACTGCTCATCCGTGACTACATGCTTAAACCCTGCATGTCTTGTGGTTGTCATAGTTATGGCTAGGAGCTGCCCACAAAGTAGGTGATTCCCTGTCCTAATGGCTCGCCTTGCAGTGGCCTCCTCAGCTTGAGAGAAGCGATTGAACCGCCATTTAGGCCGTGGCTCGCCTCTCATATTCAAGTGGGATGAGATCTGCCGGTTTCCTGCTGTGTCACACATGCCTTTATAGTGACACATCTGGGCAGGACAGATTGTAATACCCTCAATTGCCTCTGAGGCGTCACACAGAATTTCTCTTGTTCCACCAACTGTGCTATTATGGCTGGTGTGTATCACCACTGGCCATCCCATGATGTTAGAGGCTTTGACGTAAGCCGAATATACTGCTCAAGACCCTGGAAGTACGGTGGCAGCCCTGGCCACCGCTGGGCCCAGCTTTGAGCCGTAGTAGGCATCACTCACTGTCAGCGTCTACGGCACTCGTGTTTGTTTACACATTGCGGTCATGTACGCCGTTTTTCCTTGCTCTTTCTGACCGACACCGTACAGATAGAAGGCGGGTCTTCTGTAGTCCGGGCAGGGAAGTGCTGGTGTTGCTGTAATTCTCCTTGATGCGTTTCAAATTTCATTTCCATCCATCGTCCACATGGGAGGCGGTTCCTCAGGTGGCTGGTTCCAGCCCGCAACGATCATGGCTCAGAGGCTATCTGTTCATAGCACCACCCAGTCGCTGCCGAGTTTGGCGGAGTCCGATGAACGGCTGACCATTTGCTTCACCGTGTTTGCTTCGGTGCCTGGGCAATTGCCTCAATGTGTTCTGGGCGGCGCCTTGTGCCCATGTGGAACCGCACCTAAGTAGATCACCTGGGCTGTGCAATTGTGCTTTTTCCTTGATGCTTTGTACCCCTTCGCCAGAACGGTCAGCACGTGATTCTATCTCTACACGCTTTCCTGGTCCGGTGAGCATACCAAGACGTCACGATACTGCAGCATCGCGTTTGGCACGCTATAAAGCCCAAGTCCTTGAGTGCTTGGTTGAAAATGTGCAAGAGTGCTTAAACCCTGTGGTAGCTTTCCTTGTGTACTGGAACGTCTTGCCCTGATACTTGAATCCAAAAATTCCCTACTATGGGGCCACCAGACAGAAAAATGCTTGAACCAGATCAATCAAGGAGAACGCTGTTGCACCCTGTCGACAAGCTGGTCATTAGCACTAGCATGTGGGACGCCTGGATAGTCCCCAATGCGTTTACTGATCGGTCTGAGGCCTGACCATTCTCCTCCATCGCATCCGTCCGCCTTTAGCACGGGAACAGGGTGTTGACTCTGGCGCTGGACTTCTAAGACTCCTGTTCCAGGAGTGTCTTCAATTGTCCTCTTATCCCTTCAGCTGCTTCTGCTGAAATGGGTACTGTGGCTGAAAGGCAGCCTCCTGGTTTCAGTCTGAATTCCACAGGGCTTGCTGACTTGACCAGTCCTATGTCACCATCTCTCAGACCATACCACAGGCGTACTTTTCTCAATATTCTCTCCTCACTCGCTCAAGGCCTGTTTCTGTCAGCCTTGCAGCATCATCATCTTCCAGGGGTCGCATCCCGCCTCCTGTTTTTGTCCGTCTCCGTCAGTTTCAAGTAGTACTTTCTATATTCCTCCCATTCTGGGCTCTGTTGATGGGCACATGGTTCCTTCTTATCCCAGCATCGATATCCTGCTCCTCCCAGCAGGCCATACATGCAGTATGGGTTGCCATAGGGGCACCCCTGACGAGGGGTATGTCATGAACCTCCTCCGGGCCATCTGTCCGCCTCTGTTGGGTCTTCTGCCCTCTTCTTGGGGCACTATGACAGATGTCGTGATGTACGTGCTCCATTCCAAGGCCTTTCTTGCTGAACGGTACATGTCTGCTTTGTCCCAGCAGCTGCACCCTCCTGGGAATAGGCGTAGAGGCAGAATTGGTTCCCATCTGGGGACATCCCTTTAGCATATGGTATCTCCTCTTTTCTCCTCGCGGTTCTGTGTCCATGATTTTGATTATCCTGTGGGACTCCCCACACGGTGACGGGTTGTCCAACTTTATCCTGAACATTGGCTCTCCTCCTCTACTGACCTTGCCGCTTGGAGTCGATCATTTCCTGTGTCCTTCCACTTGATGCACACAGGCCTTGAGCATCACTGGGCCCATCTCTCTTGCTCTGTGACCCTGGCCCTCCTTAGGTAATGTGTGCATTGTTCCAGGCATGTTGAAGATTAAGCCCAGATCCCATCCTTCCAAAATTTCACCTCAGCGCCACTCCTTCCTTGGCCACCACTGAATTAAATTATGTCGAGGTGGGATGCGCCCCCACTTACTCATTTCCTTATTCCATTTTTCCTCTTTTTTCCCTGCTTGGCGTTTGGTCAATTTTATCATTACACAATGAAAGGGCATCTTGGCGCCTCAGTCGAGCATGAAGACTATTTTATTTGAAGGCATGCTCGTTGTAGACCACTAAGCTCTATGTTTGGCTCCAATCGTCCCAACCCAGTAGACCTGGTGAGTTTCAGTTTGGAGATGGGGCACTTATCCTTAGGGCCATTTGGGGTTGCCAGCCCTGTTATCTGTATTCTGTCGGGAACACTCAATTTGGAGTCTTAGGTTGCACAGCGTCCCTGTCCCAATGGGTTGACGGTAGGGTTCTTCTATTAAGACTGGTATCCTGATTTCCTTGTCTTCTATTTGGATTGATACTGGAGCCATCATTGGAATTAGCTGCGTTTTTCCCTAAAACCCACTGTCTTCATATCCACTTTCCTGAAAGATCTGGGAGGAGGTTGGGCATCTTTGGGTGAAGACAAGTATCGTTACCCCTGTATCCCACTAAACATTTTGACTTCCATGCCCTCGATTAGAACCTGCAGCATTGGTTCTCGTCAGCCCTTGTCAGGGCGGGAACTGACCCTCCCCTGGGTTTTCTGGGCCTCGTCAATTTCAGTTTCCCCGTAGGGAGACTAGGCCAGAGGGTGTCTGCATTTGCTGTAGGGGCTCTCCCCCTTGTTGGGAGCATGAATTTCCTCCTGGTACTTGCCCTTGATTTGCCTGTCCCTCCTTGGTTTGTTCTGGCCTCCGGTTTTTTTTGTCGGGCAATCCTGGAGATTTTGTCCCGTTCCTCCACACACCCAACATTGAATGCTGTTTCCCCTGGCTCTGCTGGCCTTGGATATTGTCCTCTCCCATAGCCTCTCTGCCTTGTCCCTCCTCTTCCCTGGCGGAATCCTCCTCTGCCTCTTGGCTGGCACCATTGTTGTCTTCTGTTGCTGTTGTTGTGGGGGTCCATATGGCTTGTTGCCATGTTTGCATCATGGGCTGCATAGGTTGTGGCTGCATCATTACTGGTTGTTGTACTACTGGTGGTTGTGGCTGTGTGGCAGGAGCTGTAGCAGGCATTACCGGAGCTTGGGTAGCTGCCTTCTTTGCCCCCTTGGCCTCCTGGAGCTGCACATGGGTCAGCTTCCTTATAGCCTCCTTCTCCTGTTGTTCCTCCTTGTCTTTCCCTTTGCCGGTTTACAGAGTTACATGGTGAACCACTGCCAGTCCTGAATTCTTCTTTGGCATGGCTGCCAGAAACAGTCGCCTCCCCAGCGTCCTGACTTCTTTTGGCAGTGCGTCCATAACCGCTCTTCTGAACTGCATGGTGAGGGGGCCTGAGTCTTCTGGTCTTTGTTCCATCCTTATCGTCCATTCCTGCGCTGCCCTTTCCACGAAGGCTGCGGGATTATCACTGTCTTTGAGTTTCTCTATCCAGACGGCTGAGGGGCTGTAGTGGTTGGGGTAAGCTGCCCTTAGGGCCTTCCACACTTGGTTCCGGACCATATCGAAGCACAGGGCGTCCCTGTTGGCCTCCATCAATCGCCCTAGTTTTTCTCTCTCCAGTACAGCCTCTGTGTCAGCCTTTCCCAATATCAGGCCGAGTAGATATTTTATATCCCCTACAGCCAGGTTTTCGCCTTGAGTCTCTGATTCTAGCCGACTTATCCATCTGCCGCTCCCTCATGCGGGACAGGAAGTGGGTGAAATGAGACCATTCACGTCTGAGTGGGTCCCACGGCTGGTAGTGGGCCGTGTGGTTTTTTGTTATTAATGGTGCCATCACAACCGTTTCTTCCTCATCCGATCCCTCTGGGATGGCTTCTTTTTTTTCTTTTTTCTTTCCGTGCCTTCTCTCTTTCTTTCTTTCCCTCCTTTTCAGTTTTTCCAGCTCCTTCTTGTTTTCCTTTAGGCCTTTCTTGACTCCCCTTCAATCTCGTTGAGTCCCCTTAGCACTCCCTTTCTGATCTCGTCCCAGGCCTTTCTCCACTCCTTTCTTCACCCCTGCTGATTCCAAACAGTCCTGTAGGCGGCACACTGGGTGGGATCATCATTAGAACATTCCAGCCCATCTTTACATGCCTCTGTTTGTCGCTGGTGGGCCTTCACACCCCTTTCTCCTTTTAAACGATTTTTCCGCAGCCGACACACTGTGAGGTCCGGCTTCTTCGGGGCCTGTGGCAGTTCTCTCTGAACTTGCTCTGCGAGGGAACTGCTCCTCGCGACACCAGTCCTTCCTCCCTCGTCTTCGCTGACTCATAGTCTTCTCCTGAGCCACCCGGCTGTCTGCCCGGCCCGTGTCTTCCTCCTCTTAAGCCCGCCATCGTGGGTTGGACTGCAGGTCAGTTTGAAGGTTAGTGGCGGGTCCCTTCCCGTCGGAGGGACTCTGTCTGGGTCTTTGACCCGACTTTCCCTTTCCCTACTCTCCTGTTTTTCTTCTCAGTTCCCCATCTTCTTCATTCCTTCCCTTTCTTCTTGGCTACCATGGCCTCCATTCTTTTCAGGACTTCTGCCATTTCTCTTCTCAGGCTCGCCGCAGTTCCTGCAAAACCCTTTTATACCTATAATAATAATAATAATAATAATAATAATAATAATAAAGCTTTATTTGTATAGCACCTTTCATACACAGAATGCAGCTCAAAGTGCTTTACATTTTGAAACATGTAACACAATAATAGTCAGTCAGTCATTATCAATCACTTTTCTTTGCTGTTTATGTTATACTCAGCAACATATCAAAAATATAGAAAATGGCGTCCATAAGACTGGCAGCCTTAACCCTCTTACCCCCACAAGCACGCCATATGGCAACTGTGGCAAGGAAAAACTCCCATATTCCAGGAAGAAACCTTGAGCAGAACCTGACTTAATAGGGGAGCCCATCCGGCTTCTGGCTGGCTCGCCCTCAATAGTAGCAGATGTAGAATAATCTGAAAATGTAGTCTACAGGATAAGATGAGTTAACTAAAAGCTTTCCTGTACAGGTATGTTTTCAGATCTTTTTAAAATATTTACTGAACTTCGCCTGCTTGATGTACAGAGGCAGGGTGTTCCATAGTTTGGGGGCATAATGGATAAACACAGCTTCTCCACTTTGTTTGTGGAGCACTTTGGATGCGATTAAAAGATTAGAATTGGATGATCTAAGTTTCCTTTGTGGTTGATAAGATATTAAAAGCTCAGAGATATATGAAGGTGCTATGCCATTCAGAGCTTTGTAAGTAATTAACATAACCTTAAAAATCAATTCTATAGGAAATAGGGAGCCAGTGCAGTTCAGCCAACACAGGGGGGGTGATGTGTTCTCTCTTCTTAGTCTTAGTTAAAAGTCTAGCCGCAGAGTTCTGTATGAGTGCCAATTTCTTTAGATGTTTTTGGGAAGACCAGTGAAAAGTGCATTGCAGTAGTCTAACCTGCTAGTGATAAAGGCGTGAATTAGCTTTTCTGCATCTTGTTGAGTTAAAAGGGCAGCACTTTGGCAATGTTTCTCAAGTGGAAATAGGCTGTCTGAGTAACTTTACTGATATGGGGCTTAAAACTTAACTCTGCATCTAAGATGACACCGAGGCTTGTTACTTTTGGTTTGACCTGGTGTGCCAAGTTCCCAGATTACTAAGAATAATATCTCGCTTTAGTTTTGGTCCAACCAGAAGTACCTCTGTTTTGTCATCATTTAGTTTCAAAAAGTTTTTGCTCATCCACTGATTAATGGAGGTTAGGCATGCAGTGAGGGAGCAAAGGCCATCTAGGTTAGTTGGCTCCACAGAAAGATACAATTGGGTATCATCTGCGTAGCTGTGGAAGTTTACATTATGCTTTGACTTATGGCGTTTCCCAATGGGAGCATATATAGAGAAAATAGCAGGGGACCAAGGCAGCTCCCTGGGCCACACCAAAAGGCAAGTCATGTTTTTCAGATACATGATCTCCTAGACTGATATAAAAATCTCTGCCAGTAATGTAGGTTTGAAACCAGTTTAGAGCATTATCAGAGAGACCCACCCACTTTGCCAAAGGTGAATTAGGATGCTATGATCAATGGTGTCAAATG
The DNA here is from genome assembly GCF_017589495.1 of Alosa alosa. NCBI lineage: Eukaryota > Metazoa > Chordata > Actinopteri > Clupeiformes > Clupeidae > Alosa > Alosa alosa. The sequence continues at coordinate 51,597,514 of NC_063189.1, read as the reverse complement.
CCGCCTCAAATCCAGAAGAATAAGGATTGAGACTTTGTTTGAGTGGGTAGCTAGTCTGAGATCATTGACTATCTTTACTAGAGCCGTTTCTGTGCTGTGATTTGATCTAAAACCTGATTGGAATTTTTCAAGGATACTGTTTTCGTTGAGGAAGGTATTTAACTGATTGCAAACAACTTTTTCAAGTACTTTGCTCAAAAACGATAGATTTGATATAGGCCTGTAGTTGCTCAGATTGGTATGGTCAAGTTTTGACTTTTTTAAGTAAAGGTTTCACAACAGCGGTTTTAAAAGCAGTTGGAAATATACCTGTTTCTAATGAGGTATTTATTACCTTGAGAAAAAGGGAGCTAAGCCTTCATATACTTTTTTGAGGAATGTAGTAGGGATTGGATCTAAAACACATGTTGAAAGAGCGGTTTGAGTTATAATTTTACCAAGCTCAGATTGAGTAATAGTGCTAAAGGACCTTAATTTTGGGGGGGGGGGGGCTGTTTTTGGGTGTACTATCAAACATATTACTTGTGTTACCAATAGCCTCCCTTATAGAAATGACTTTGTTTTGAAGAAGTCTGCAAATTCTTCGCATCTTAGAGAGGATGCCTGACTGAGTGTGTCAAAAGGTGTTTGATGCAATAGCCTATCAATGGTAGAGAACAACACCCTAGAGTTTCTACTGTTTTCAGCAATTACCTTAGAGAAGTGGTTCCTCCTCTCATTCCTAATAGCTCTATTATAATTTGCAATTTTTTCTTTTAGAATGGCACGGTGAACCTGTAACTTAGTTTTTTTCTCCATGTTCTCTCAGCTTTCCTACATGATCTTTTTAGATCATGGATATTTTCGTTCATCCAAGGTGTCAGTTTGCTACAGGGGCCTTTTTTTAGTCTTTTAAGGGTGCCACTCTGTCAAAACAGAGCCTAATTCACGATTAAGAGCCTCTACCATTTGATCAATGGGATGATGTAAAATATCTAAATTTATGGAGTCTATAAGAGCTATGAACTGCTGTTCTGCTCTAATGTCCAAGAGTCGCATTTGATTGCAATTTCGGGATGAATTTTTGGAGTATGTAGTACAATATTAAAAGATACACAATGATGATCAGACATATTTATATCATTTACTGATAAGTCTGTGACTTCTATCCCTCTGAAATGACTAGATCGAGGGTGTGTTTAAAGGTTGTGGGTGGGTCCTGTAACATGCTGCTTTTAGCTCTAAACTGTCCAACACATTAAGGAACTTACTGGCTTTAGCATCAGTTGTCTTATTGACATGAATATTGAAGTCGCCATTTACAATTATCCCATCATAGCTAGTGATGATGAGCGACATAAGTTCAGAAAACTGGTCGAGAAAGCCAGTCCATAGTTTAGGGAGGGCGGTATAAGGTTAATAGAAGTACAACTGGGTCAGCCTTCAGAGGAGGGCAATATACTCAAAGGAAGCGATTACCAAAGTTGACTGGCGGTGCAACTATATTTGTTTGAGAGAATGGAGGCAATTCCACCACCTCGTTTGCCTTGTCTAATTGAGTGGAAGAAATTATAATTTGGGGGACAAGTCTCAACAAGAACAGCTTCGCTGTCTGAAGTCAGCCAGGTTTCAACAAGAAACAGAAAATCCAATTTTTTTTCACTAATAAAATCATTGATTGCAAAGGTTTTGGTAGTAAGTGCACCTATATTTAGTAAACCCATGTTAGCTGAAAATGCCTCTGGCTTTTGAGGAATATGCTGAGGTATGGAAAGAATATTTGTTAGGTTTCTAGTTTTAAATTTGTCTTTTCTTTTTACTATACGTTGGGTAGAAATCAACGTTGGAATAGAACTATAAGCATAAGTCATGCTATTGCATGACACAGCTTGATCTATGGTAGTAGTATTGTATGTTACCCTGCAGAAAACATTCTCAGACCCATCCACATGTATAATGCCATTCGAATCAATACCTGGGGGCGAATCTGTAATATTTTCTACAGAATGTCAATGTCTCAGTGTGGACGCTTATGTTGTCAGAGAGTAGCCTGGCTCCATGTTGGTTTGGGTGGAGACCAATTTACCAATATACCTGGCATGCTCTGGCGTGCTCCCTGGGCCTGTCCCTCTGTCTCCCCACTTCTCTATCTCTGTTATTTCCTCCATAATCTCCTTGGCCAGTTCTTCCTCCTCTGATCCGATCTTTCTAGCGGCTTTCAACTCTTTCAGACCTTTTTCCACTCTCTCCATTTTTCCCTCATACCATTCTTCAATCCTTTGTTCCTCTCTTCTTTTGTTTCGGCATCTTTCTTCCGCTTGCCTAACGGCCTCTTCCACTTTCTTCCAGCATATCTGGATGTATTCCTCGAGCTTCCGCCATGACTCTCTGCACCCCTCCTTCACCGGTTCCTTGTCCACCTGTGACCTCACCCAGGCCAGGGTTTTCAGGGCCTCTCTATCTTGGGCTTCTTTCTCTTCCTCCCCTGTGGCCTTTACCCACTTTCTCATGACTGTCTCCAGGTGGTCCCACAGATTCCCATACCATTGTCTCTGTTCCTTTTCTCCCTCCCCAGGGGCTTGCTCCTTCCTTTGGCCTGGAAGGCGTAGGGGTTCGCTTCCTCCAGCTTCTGGGTCACCCGCACCCGTCTTCTGGCTTTCCCAATAGGGCTCTTGGGGGCTGGTTACTGGAGATCCATTCGTCTCCCAATGACTTTTTGTGCTTGCGTGGAAGTCACTTACCACCTGCTCTTCCAATTCTCTTGCAGCTTCTTCTTCTTCAGCCCACTCCTGTCCTCCACTCGGCTCTGTTCTTCCCAGAAGGTGTTCTGGGAGCGTTTCCCTGGTGGGGGATGATGGTGGCGATGACTGTGCGGACGTCGGCTGAGATGTTGATAGTCTCGGCTGGAGGTTGGCCTGTTCCCACCTTATTCTCTTTACTTCCTTCAGCACCTCCGCGCAGGTCCCTTCCAGTGTGATTCCCTTCACCATTAGCGGGGCCTGCACTGCCAGGTGCCCCGTTGGGGCCTGTGATCCGTACACTGGTGCTTGTATTGCCAGGGCCCGTGGGTCCCTTTCTTCCAGGCGCCGGATTATTTCCCGCACGTTGTCCTCCTCTCGCGGCACCTCTGGGTACAGCTTGTCCTTTTCCCTGTATGGGGGAGGACGCGGCTCCTCCATGGGTGGAGCTCCTGGCTCTGCTGCTTGGGTCAGGGTGTCCAGCTCTCTCTTTGTGGGCTGTAATTGGGGGCACTTCTCTGTGGTGGGCGTTGCCGGCGGCGTGTCGTTCTGGTCCGCCCTCTGCCTTTTCTTTCTCTCAGATATTTTAGCGAAGGCCTCCAGAGTGTTCAATTCCTTCTCTCTTTTTTCCTGCCTCCGTGTGCCTTTGTCATAGCCCTTGTAGTTCATGATTTTTTCCCTCATTTGAGCAATTATTGTCGGGTTGAGTGACCCTTCTTTTGGCCATGCTGTGTGGTCTCCTTTGTATCTTAGGAACCATTTATGGTTGATGCTCTTTACGTCTTTCTCAGCAATGGCATTCTCCTTTACTACTTCCTCCAGAGGTGTCATTACTCTAGTTGCCATTTTTTTCTTTTTGGAGGTTGTCTTGTCTTGTGGAAATGGGGGTCTCTGCCTTAGTCCAGTTCGTCTCTGTCCCCCCGGTCCGTGCAGAACATGCGATAGTCCCTCTCGTATTGCCTTTTCCTCTCCCTTTTGCACCTGTTCTGGTTCTTTTCTTCCCAGTCCAGTCGTAGGTCACTCACTAAATATAGTATAGACGTCCGTACGTCGCCCCACTCTTTGAAGACAGTATTTAGTTTGCCTCTTCTTTCTTCAAATGTTTTCCCTCTATTGTTCACTGCGCTCACGCTCCACCCGTTATTCCCGTGCTCGGAGATTCTTATTGTCCACTTTTCTTTTATCTTCAGGTCACCCGATGTAGCTCCTCCTTCACTCCCGGCTGCTTGGGGCTGTGGTTCCTCCTGCTTCCTCACTGGCAGGCTATTAGGGGTTAGTCCCCTTAACAAAGAGAGCGTTGCTTTTAGGTCTATGTCGTCTCGATATTTGCACCTATACGGGAATTTGCACTCAAAGGGGACTTTACCCACGTATCCAACGTATTCTTGGCCTTCTCCGTCTCTGACGCTTATCTCCCAGTCGTGTTCGTCGTATTCAACGATATCTATGGCCCAGAGCACGTTCTGCTGTCCCTGTTCCATATACTTCTTAGAATCCTTTCTGTCCTTCTCCAAGGAGCTCTTGAGTCTCTGCCAGTCTGATGTGTCACTTTCTTTTTAGATGTCAGCGTCTTTGGTGACGGGGTAGACTTTATTGCCCCAGATAGACTTGAAGTAGTCCTTTTCAAACTCCCTGTCTTCTTCTTCCCTCCGACTGCGCTTGAGGGAGTCCCCTCTGTCTTGCCTCTCTCTCTCCCTCTGGCACCTGTTCTGGTCCTTCCCTTCCCAGTCCAGTCGGAGGTCGCTTACTGTATATAGTATAGTGTCCCTTACCTCTCCCCAATCTTCAAGGACAGTATTTAGTTCAGCCCTTCCTCCTTCGAGCACCTTTCCTTTATCGTTTGTGGCGCTCACGTTCCACCCTCTACTTCCGCTTTCAGCGACCTTTATTGTCCACGTCTCTTTTATTTCTGAGCTGCCGGATGTGGCTCCCTCCTTGCTCCCGGTCGCTTGGGGCTGTGCTCCCTCTGGTTCTTTCTGCGGCAGGGCAAAGGGGGTCAGCTCATACACCAGGGGAAGTGCTGCCTCCTCTTCTATTTCGTCCCGATTTCTGCACCTAAAAGGAAATCTGCACCCAAAGGGGAACCGCCCTACGTACCCCACTTGTTCCTGACCCTCTCGGTCTTGGATGCTTATTTCCCAATCGTGTTCGCCGTACTCAGTGATATCTATGGTCCAGATCACGTTTTGTTGTTGATGGTTCATACACTTTCCACGTTTCTCCTGGACCTGCCTAATGGGTTTCTGAGCTTTGTTAATCCGATGTATCGCTATCGTCACTCCTCGTGTCCATAGGTGTTCCTAACTCTAACGGGTAAGCTCTCCCTATCAGGTATTCTACTTTCTCTAGTAGCTCTGTGTAACTATGGCACTGATATGCTCCGTTCACGAGACCCTCTCGGTTTCTTGTGAATATGCACCACTTATTATCCTGTAGTTGAATGAAAGTGATATGCCATTTACTTTCTAAGTTCATTCGCTATTTGTGGGCGTTACTCTGTTTATTCTCTCTAGTCCCTGCTTTTGCTTTAGTATTATAACTATCCTTCCTATCTTACCAACGTTATTGTATCAGTGGGGGCTTTGAGTTTTTGATCTTTTCTTTTTCAATAATATTTCTTCACTCAAGATTACCTTTTAACCTTTTATTTTGTTTTTACAAAGTACATTTATTGGCTTTATTTTCTCTTTATTTTATTGAAGCAGGTACAACACTTTCAATTTAAGCAAAGTTAGCGGATTACAAGTTTTTTCTATGCAGTTATTGTGGAGTTTATTCAGCTCAAGCAGTTGCTATAGAGACCTTGCAGTAGTACCTCCCCTCTCACTAGCTTCCTATCTATAATCTCTATTTGTCCTTCTCCTTCTTGCAGCTGGGGAGTCCCTCTCAAACTTGCGCTTCCTTCCCTCAGGTGGGGCAAAGAGCTGGTCAACCACTGGCCTTGTGTTCACCCCTACAAACTTTCCTACCTGCTCTATTACTGTCTGCAGTGCCAATGGTGCTACGCTGGTGCCTAGTCTTGAGTGAGTTCCTCCGTATTTGTCAAGGTGGTCAACATGAACTGAATATTTATCCCTAGTGCTCCTTCCCTTGTTCCAGAACACTGACACTGATAAAGACTCTCTCATAAAATTGGCCAGCCTACCTCTATCTCGGCCAACTATCTCTCTTAGCACCTGTTCTATATCCCGCACTGGCTGGGGCTCAGTCGGGCCGTGAACCTCCTCCTGCTGGGGCACAGTTGGACTGTAGCTTGAGCTAGACCGGGGGTTGGTTGGGCTATAGCTTGTAGAGGGCGGTGAGCTGTATCGGGGGGATGGCTGGGCTGTTAACTATCTGGGAATGGACTCTGAATTAGCTGGTGGGATCACGGTGTCACCTGGATAGGGAGTTGGGGCTCTCACTAGACCCCCTTGACCTGACTCCTGGCGCCCCTCTTCCTCTGACCCTAGGCTGCTGTAGCCTGTTTCTGGTGGGGCACTTACTTCCCCTGGTCCAATGTCTGCCTCTTCCTCTCTCACGCTACTGTTTGGAGTGAATTCTTCTGGAGAGTCTGTGTCAGGCTCTTCCTCACCTGAATCATCAGAGATTTCAAAGCGGTAGAGGACTTTTCCTAGGGTCTCTGGCCTATGGTCTCTCACAATCCTAAGCTTGGGCACCGCTACTCTAACAGGGGGCTCGGGGGGGCATCTGCATAAACCTCCAACAACTGTAACAATCTCCTTATGTTCAGACTATGGTTGCTGTGCAACCTTCTTATGAATATTGCAGCCGCAACTTCTATTATGTGAGTTTGACGTCCGTCTGTCAGCGTGGCGATCCTTCTTCCCTCGCCGAACTCCTCTACCTCAAATTTGTATGTGCGCTTGTCTCGCATCTATTGTGGGCCCATGCCCAGGCAGCAAAAGAAAACACAACGGCGCACACTCAGTTTTCACAGAAACAACAGCAGATTATAATAAAATATATTTTGTTCATCACCCTTTGCTCAGGACAGTTTCACACATTTAACTCACAGCTAATATTGCAGTTTACCTATTAATCCCGTTCTTTTCTCTGAACCACACATATTTTAGGGCAGCCCGTGCTCCCTTCACACAAAATATTATTTTAGTTTTCTCCTTGAAAACTAGATTTCCTCCTTGGAAATTAAAACACTATTTTTAGCTTTCTCCTTGAAAACTAGATTTCCTCCTTGGAAATGATTACATGGCCATTTAACTCAGTTTTCTCCTTGAAAACTATTCTTAACCGGTTCTCAAAATCACAAAACGGCTTTTTAAGACCAACAGTACAACCCAATCTCTGTCTTGTGTCTCCACTATCCTTTTTGAGGATTCAGGTTAGCACCCCTTCCCGGCCTACCCACCGGCTCCCACAGTACAGCTCTCCCTAATAATAAGCAAAGGTGCTTACCTTTTTTGGGCCCGGAGAGCTGCACTGGAGAAGTCTGCTTCACCCGGGACGGAACTGCTTCCCTTGTTGAATCCTTTCAAATCTCGGTAGGAACCTCCAGATCTGTGGTGGAAAACTATCCACTTTCCCGAACCTCCAAACCAACTAGCACTCTGATGTCAAAGACCCGAAGGAGAACACCAAGACGAGAGATGCTGGACACTGTTGATCCTTTATTCACCGTATTGCAGTGATAATACAATCCAAACAACGTCAGGACTGGACCGTCAGGCAATAGAGTGATGAGCGGCAGCTGCTACCCCGATGAGATCTGTCTGAATGTGCCTGAGCTCTCTCTTTTATGCTCTCAGGGGCCTGAGGGGCGTTCCTATCCCCAGGAACGTCACCAGGCCCCTTTTAGCCAATCAGAACGTTTTGGGACTTGAGATATTGGTGGAAACTCCTCCTCATATAAACATTAAAAAATGTGTGTTGCTGGGCAGAATACATGTGTCCAGGTTCTATGTGTAATCTGTTGCCAGGCAGGGTACGTTTTGATTTGGTTCTATGTGTCACTTCAACTTTGGTTTCACTTTCCTCTCTGGAAGGTCCCTGCCTTTCCCTCTTCTGCTAGCCCCTTCTATTTCTGCCCTTCTGGTAAGCACCTTTCTCTCCCAGGCCCTGTCTTGTTTACTTCCACTCTTAGCCTTTGACAGTCCAGTCTCATGACTTCCAGTAAATGTTGCATAACAGCTGCTCCTCATAATAAATGAAAGGTCCCTTAATAAACCAAACAAGTATTATTATTATCATGTCTAGATAAAATCACCACACTGCTCTCAGTTCTCTCTCATAGCTGGACAAAAAAGAGCAGTACATGTTAGAATGTCTCACTTTAACCACAAAGTACTGTAGCGTCGGTGGATGTACATGTTTAACATATAATGAGTCTCTCCCAGAATGCAGTGTGAGTGAATGCTAGAATGTGTAATGTCGGTTATAATAGTTGTAGTTACGTTTACCATGTTGTGTATTTGTTAGCGTGTTAGTCTCTTTAGTTGTACCTCATGTGTTTATCCTCGTGTTGATGTGTGTGGTAAACCCTTATTGTGTGTTACATGTGCGGCTGAAACTACCCCTGTGTTGCCCTATGTAGTTGTTTGTGTACGTATGAGTCTTTCTGTTCCAATAAATGGCCGTCCTGGCCAAAGGTGAATCTTGTCTGAGGGTGAGATCGCTACATTGGTGTCAGAAGTGGGATGGGCCCCTCCCGGGCCGCGAAGATCTACGCCAGATCAAGATGGAGAAGAAGGCCGAAGACCAGACCAGCAAGATGGCGGCGAACCTCAGCAGATGTTCCAATGGTCCTTTTAAGGACTAGCCAGCTCGCTGAGCTCACCACTGTGGAGGATGGAGGACCTTCCGGCCCGGCGTGGGACCTGTGCAGGCGACCAGCGGGACCAGCCCTGCACAGCCGACGAGAGCTGCCAGCGCTGGAGGAAGCGGCCCCGGCTGATGTCACGGAAGTGTCCGCGGCTGTCAAGAAGTTCCTGGCTCGACGCCGATGTCGATGCTGCCGTCATCCGAGGATCTCATCCATAGAGAGCGCAAACTCTCTGACGACCTTGGAACACGTCGGGTTTACACCGCCAGCTACTAAAGAACTTACAGAGCGTCAGCTGCCGGTCGAGAGTGTGATGGAGTCATAGCTTCTAGTTTGGGAGCTTGCGGTGCTCCAGCTAGTGACCAAGAGGGTAACGTCGACCTGTAGAGCCTTGGGAGCTATCGTTGAGACTGTTGAGATTTGAAGTGCGCACGTTCCGGTTGACGGATGCAATGAAAAAATATAACCGCAAGCGGTGATTTACGGGGTCCGAGCAAAACGAACAGCATAGCATAGCATAGGTAGCATAGCTTTTTAGTTTTACATATGCTTTGATTGTTTGGGCACAATTGTTCAAAAGAAACGTGATCGGATTTCGGTTATCGGATTTCAGTTACCGGATTACGGCTATCGGATTGGATCAAATCTTGAAAATGGGTTGTTCAAAGGGAAACAAGGATCCTGAAATTGGATTAGATCACAATCTATTCTTGGTTTTGATCTGGATAAAACCTTCACTTTGTGTTGTTCAAAACTTTTGAGTTGGATTGGAATAAATTTGATGCATAAAATTAGGATTACCCTGTGCTGTAACATTATAGTGTGCTAACCTCCACAACCTAATAGTATTCTAACAATACCCTATTCTAGTGTGCTAACCTCCACAACCCAACAGTATTCTAACAGTAGTATTCTAGTTAAGCTAATCTCCACAACTCAATAGTATTCTAACAATACTCTATTCTACAGGACTATGCATTTGTCATGGATAAGATGAAGGGTCTGATAATGGAAGGCAGTTTTTCCCACAGAATGGAATTGTATTTGTGGTGGTAGGTGAAGGGGGTGGGTTCTGTGTTGGAGTCAATAAGATGAACAGCCTATAATTTTACAGTTATACTTGCCTTGCACGACAAGTCCTGACTAGTAGCTGTAACGTTATAGTGTGCTAACCTCCACAACCCAACAGTATTCTAACAGTATTCTATTCTAGTATGCTAACCTCCACAACCCAACTGGAAGGAACTGTAGGGGGCGATGTGGGTTGAGGTAGAGGGAGTGAGTGTGTGGCGAGCAGACAGAGCCTCGGTCAGAAGGCTCAATGGTATGGAGTGATGACACGGAGATGGCAGGTTTCGGTGCAACACAAGTGAACTTTATTTGAGTTTCAATTCATCTGTTTTGTTCTTTACTTGTATGTGTGCTGCATCAAAGAGGAAACAAACAGAAAATGGAGTAATCAGTTAAATGGGGTAAATCAGTACAGATCCCAACTCACAAACAAACCAATTGACATTTGAACAATAAACTGAAATCATATGGCTATATAAGGTACAACTAAACAATACTTGACATCCCAAGTCAACCAACATCACCTAATCATCTCTCACATGGGACTCCAACACACCAAACCAACAAACAAAGACCTTAACTTTACACATGATGGCAGAGCTACTCTACAAACTGATAAACATCACAAAAGTCATAGTGAGGGTCATTAAAGTGATGACTTACGTTAACTCAAAGACGCACACAGAGCAGGACACACTGGAGTGCTGGGTTGAGATGAACAAAAGAGTGAACTGAGGGCGAGCAAACAATTTATCCTGGTCTGAGCCCCCTCGAGCTACAGGGTTTCCCAGCAGGTAAACTGGGTGTGGTTAGGTGGCAGAGCCAAACAATCCTGCAATTTCTCCACAGCACTTTCACCTCAAGCCCTCCTTACACTGACAGACTTCGGAAAGATTTGCAAAGATTTGGAAAAGATTTTTGAAAGACTACAGTCTCAGACACTCTCACATCTAAAGACAAGTAGTAGAGTTTTAAGTCACAGACTATGATTTTGCAATGACTAGGGATCTTGCAGGGTCACTATTTCCAAGACTGCAACACGATTCCTTTAAATTATTACCCATCGTGCAATAGATAAACAGGAAATGAAAATTATAGCCTACTAAACTCAAAGTCGTATTTTTTGTGTTTCTGCAGCATTGTTTCATGCGTGACATCCTTAACCGATATAGAGTTTTTCTGTCAAGTGGAAGAGCCGACTAAATATGTATAAGAAATGACAAATATTATAACAATAACAAATAATTATAGGCTACAGCTGTGTCAGAGTCAATAAGATAAACAGCCTACAATTATACAGTTATACTTGCCTTGCACTACAAGTCCATATTGACAAATAGCTGTAATGTTATAGTGTGCTAACCTCCACAACCCAACAGCATTCTATTGTAGTATGCGAACATCCACAACCCAACAGTATTCTAACACTAATGCTTCAAGTGGGATTTGAACTCTCAACCTAAGGATCACCAGTACAAGGCATTATCCCATTGAGTCACTGTCAAACCTACATGTTGGCCAGTCACATTCACATTGTGAAAATGTGTATTGGTAAACACACAACAAGAAAACCTCCAAGCATACATTTGACAATAAAATGAAGGGCTTTCCTAAACGAGTACACCTGAAAACATTTTGAAATTCTGGGGCATTTAGACATTTGTAGAGATGAACACTAATGGATGAAATATAAATATGATAGACTTAATGATGAAGGAAAAATAGTAAACAAAGAAGTTCCCCTAAATGTCAGAGTGTCTCGGCATTCTGATTCTTGGCAACTAATGACTGTGTATGTTGATTGCCTGATGTCATTCAGGTGCTGTTCAATGGTGTGAATCTTCAATAACCAATAGCATTCGAGCTGAGCCTAAAGCTCTACCGGGGATTTGAACTCTCAACCTAACAACCACCAGTACTAGGCATTATCCCACTGAGCCACTGACAATTCTACATATTAGGCAGTCACATTCACAAGGTGAAAATGTGTGTTGGCAAACACACAACATCAAGAAAATTCCTAGCATACATTTGATAATAGAATTAAGGGCTATATAAAAAAAGAGTACAGATTTGAAAATGTGCACTGTTAATGGTATCCACCTAATGATGGTTGTATGGTTGTTATCCAAGAAAAAAAAATACTCATATAGGAATATAGGTGATATAGGAGAAATGGGCTGAGTGGTCGAACTTTATTGGCCTATATCTCTGAAATGGAACAACGTATCCAAATTCTTTTGATAACTTTTGTGAGGCTTTGTCTAAACATTGTCTGTGAGAATTTTGGTGAAGATTTGATAATTTTTGAAGCCTGTGAAACTTTTTATGATGTTTGGCTTTTCTCTGAAATTGTGGCAAAAGTAAACATTTTTAGACCATAAGACCAGGGCCAAAAAGATGCATCTGAGTTTAGAGATTAATATTATGATAGCATTTTGAGTCTAGGTCAATCTGGTAAGGAGAAATAAGCATAATTAACTTTTTTTCCCAATAGCGCCACCTTTGGGTGCAGTACCCCAAATTTTGGGTTATGGGTAAAGGGGGGTACTGGTAACCATACCTGAAAATTTCAAGAGTTTTGGAGTTACGGTTTAGGCTGCAGCATAACTTTTACAGAATTTTGGCAAAAACTGAACGGTACAAAAACAATAGGAGTCCTGCAGCTACGCTGCTCGGACCCCTAATAACTACAATTTACAGTGCTCTTTGCCTGTGATCCGTCATAGCAGATTTATTTTACAGAATTTTAGAATAGACTATCCTTTTTCATCGACGCGAGGAAAAGTATCCCAGACGTCATTCTAGCGTTATGGACAACCATGCTATAGTAAGCCAAGCAACTATAAAACTTCGAATTTACACCATAGACTGTATATGCTTACACGAATAGACCGAATTACCTGTCGAGGAGAAAGCAGGCAACTTCGGCGTCCCTTTTAAAATCCTTGCTCCTCACGAGCTCTTTCCATCTTAGAAAAGCCACTCCAATATTGACTTTGGTCTGTTCTTTTACCGGTCGCGTTGGCGTTTTAATTCTCTTTTTTTTCTTCCTTTGGCTTACTCCTTTTCATGTCCTCGAGAATAGGTGTAATCCTCCATCTTCAACAGACTTTCAAATCTGCCGGTGTTGCACCAAATTCTGTGACCTGTCGAATTTTATGACTCTAGAGGACGCTGTTTTATTGGAGTCTATGAATGTACTGAGCTGTACTGACACACTGATGAGGCAATTGTGTTACTGTATGTGTATAATTCTTCTAATAAACTTTGTACATTTTTGAAACATGGAACATTGACTGGGTGCGGGTGTATTATTCTAGAGTAGAGCTAAAGCCTACCCCTCACTACTCCTGTGAACAGATGGACTTCAGCAGGACAGGTCACATATTTTGATGGGCTACTGTCAAATTATGTCACTGTAACTGCAGAAAAAAATGCTGTGGAGGTCACTAACTGCCTCCTTAAGTTTGTATATCAGTTTGAGGTGCTAAAAAGTATATTAACAGACAATGACAAGGAGTTTGTCAATAATGTAAATAAAGTGTTTGCTGATGTCAATGACAATGTACAATATCAGTCCATTTCTGCAGAGTTATAGTGGGGTAACATAATTTGACAGTAGGCCTATCAACATATGTGACCTGTCCTGCTGAAGTCCACCTCTTCGCTGGAGTGGTGGGGTAGGCTTTAGCTCTACTCTATAGAGATAGTATAGAGAGGAAGATACACAGGCAGGCCTGTGGAGTAATACACCCACACCAAGACAATGTTCCATGTTTCAAAAATGTACAAAGTTTATTAGAAGAATTACACATAACAGAATTGCCTCATCAGTGTGTCAGTACAGCTCAGTACATTCATAGACTCCAATAAAATAGTGCCCTCTTGAGTCACAAAACTTCGACAGGTCACATAATTTGGTGCAACACCGGCAGTCTGAGTAAACTAATCATGCAATGAGTGTTGCCTACAAGCGCGAAAGGCGGAGCTGAATTTCCAGGAATGTCCCTCGTTGGGGAATGTATTTCAAAGATGGAGGCGCAACATGGATTCCATAGATATATATACTGACTAGATGTCGCCTTCGGCTTCTCAGCATGCGTCAACACCGCTGCCATCTTGTAGCGGGGATCTGAAGCTCTAAACTAGTTCTCCCGTATTGTCAGTGTTACCTATTTAGCGACGTTTGGCCATCCCCAGCGACAGAAAACCTTTTTAGCGATTAGCGACAAATTTGTGAACTTCTCACAATGATGGCAAACTTGGTTTCGTTGTTGTTGAAATGTAAGAAAATCACTTTTTTCATGGCTTTGTCATTTGTGAATTAAGCTACATCTCGTTTGACCATAGCATTGGCCCATGATTAAAAAAGTAACGACTGGCGTATGAAGTAGCAGACTACGTTAAAGCACGGAAGTAAATGTTCTACAGATCTACAGCAACTTCTGGTAAGATTACAACTTATCACAGTAAACGAGGCGAGAGGTATGTGGCCTCAACCAGTGCCTGTCTACGGAGAGCCTGTTTACTTTCATTGTATCGAACCTTCACTCATTGTTCCTCTAGGGGCCGCCGCTAGCTAGTGCAGAATGAATGGGAGTCTATGGGGCTAGACGGGTAAAATGTATCTTTATTATCGTCAAAAGCTTGGTTTTCTCTAGACTCGACCATAAATACATGCCTGTCAGTTGGAGCAACCCAAAAAACTAGATAATTGCTGGAGATTTTGACGATTTATGGTGATTTTATTTTCGTTAGATCTTTGCTCAGATTGACGTTAATGCATTATAGACGAGTGGATTACCGTGGCAAGATGGCGTCTCGATTGACGCATTCGTTCCAATGAACAGCAGTAGTCAAGGCGACATCTAGTCAGTATATATATCTATGCATGGATTCAGCCACTCGTGCGTATGTATTTGGAATAACAGATTCTACACTTACGAGAATACTTTGATTAGTAGGTGGATACAACCCCTGGCATAAATTATGGAATCACCAGTCTTGGAGGATGTTCATTCAGTTGTTTAATTTTTTAGAAAAAAGCCATATCACAGACATGACACAAAACTAAGTTAATTTCAAATGGCAACTTTCTGGCTTTAGGAAACATTAAAGGGATTTCAAAGATTTTTAAAAATCAGTAACAGTTGCTTGTTTTAGACCAACCAGAGGAAAAAAAAAATATGGAATCACTCAATTCCAAGGCAAAAACTATGGAATCATGAAAAACAAACTAACAAAAGAACACTTCAACGCACCACTAGTACACAGCTTGCAGTCTCTGAGGCATGGACTTAATGAGTAACAAACAGTACTCTTCATCAATCTGGCTCCAACTTTCTCTGATTGCAGTTGCCAGATCAGTTTTGCAGGTTGGAGCCTTGGGACTATTTGCAGGCCATGACATTGACCTTATGTGTCTTTCTTAAAGGATTTTTTTCAGTTTATGCTCTATGACAAGAGGCATTATCATCTTGAAAAATGATGTCATCATCCCCAAACATCCTTTCAATTGATGGGTTAAGAAAAGTGTCCAAAATGTCAATATAAACTTGTGCATTTATTGAAGATGTAACAATCGCCATCTCCCCAATGTCTTTACCTGACATGCAGCCCCATATCATCAATGACTGAGGAAATTTGCATGTTTTCTTCAGGCAGTTGTCATAGATCTCATTGGAACGGCACCAAACAAAAGTTCCAGCATCATCACCTTGCCCAATGCAGATACGCGATTCATCACTAAATATATCTTTCATCCAGTTATCCACAGTCCAAGGTTGCTTTTCCTTAGCCCACTGTAACCTTGTTTTTTTATGTTTAGGTGTTAATGATGGTTTTCGTTTAGCTTTTCTGTATGTAAATCCCATTTCCTTTAGGCGATTTCTCACAGTTCGGTCACCAACATCTTTTGCAACATTGCGTGATGATTTGCCCTCTTTAAGGAGTTTGATGATCCTCTCCTTTGTTTCAATTGACATCTCTCGTGTTGGAGCCATGATGCATGTCAGTCCACTTGGTGCAACAGCTCTCCAAGGTGTGATTGCTCCTTTTTAACTGCAGATTTACTGGTGATCTAATCTGGTGATCACCAGATCTAATCTGGTGCTGGTGGGAAAGGAAATTGACAGGGTGATTCCATAATTTCTTCCTTGGAATTGAGTGATTCCATATTTTTTTCCCTCTGCTTGGTCTAAAAAAAATCAACTGTTATGGACCAACTCATTTTTTTTCTTGATTTCCTTGATGTTTCCTAAAGCCAGAAAGTTGCCATTTGAAATTAACTTAGTTTTGTGTCATGTCTGTGATCTGGCTTTTTTCTAAAAAATTAAACAACTTAATGAACATCCTCCAAGACTGGTGATTCCATAATTTATGCCAGGGGTTGTATAATTACACATGAATGAGAACATATTTTTGAAAGAACAAAAGGGTTTTTGCTAAGAATTAACTCAAAAAAGTACACAATGTAGCTTTAAATGACAATTGCAGAAATCTTTAATTCAGTTTTCACTAGGCAGAATGAAAGGCGAAGATATCTCAAACGTCATTATGACTAGTGCAAATTATTGTGCAAGACGTTGCTCTTTAGATCCGTAGCAGAGCCCGTCTACTTAGACATTCTCTGTCCGTAGGCTAATTTCCCCTCCCCAACATAATCGAAGAAGTGGGCTTATTTCCTTATTTCTATGAAAGAAGAAGAAGCAGTCATGGCTAATGTCTTGTTGACATCTAAAATAACTAAAACTCAGGGACACCGTGTGGTTTATTAGACTCTCACATTATCAGTGATCTGTTTTGTAGCCTACATAAATTAGTAGGCCTAGGCTACTAAATGCACCAGCACCATCTACAGGAAACTCCATTCATAATGGTGTTGGCTGTAGGCCTAATTGAAAAAATCAAAGCAACATTGAATCATCAATTCTTGCTGGCAGCTCCTGTCTTGCATAGGCTACAGCATTAAAAAGACGATTACAAACTCCTTTGCCCTCTGGCTGCTCTGACATGGTGCTAATTAGTGCTAATTACAAAGTTAACAGTTAACAGGTGCTATGTGATTTGATGATTTGAACAACACCACGCTCTGCTCCCCGCCTAAAAGTGGGATCTTGGGCCTAATTTAATATAGCAATACAGATATCTCTAACGTCATTTAAGCCTAGTCAAAACTCTAATTCAAGATATCTATAATTGACTAGGCAGAATGAAAGTTATAGATATCTCCAATTTCAGATATCTCTAATCAAAACTCATTCAAGATATAGATAGATAGATAGATAGATAGATAGATAGATTACTTTATTCATCCCAAGGGAAATTTTGGTGTTACAGCAGCAATAAATAATATATACATATATCACACATAAACATACATACAAGTTAAAAAATAAATACAATTGGATATAGTCTCTGTTAAAGAGATTGTAAACTGCATTGACTCTCGGCATAAGATTTTCTCTCACGGCACAAAGGGGAGTTGTTGTAAATAGTTATGGCAGTGGGCAGGAATGCAGGAATTTTCTATAACGCTCCTTGCTACAGCGCAGTTGGAGCAACCTCCAGCTGAAAACACTCTGTTGTTTGACCAGTAGTTCATTCAGTGGATGTGAGGTGTTGTCCATAATGTTAAGGAGCATCCTTCTCTCATCAACTAACTCTAGGGGTTCAAGTGTACTTCCAATTACAGAGCCAGCTCTTTTAATCAACTTGTTGAGTTTTTTGGTGTCATTTGCCCTGATACTGGTACCCCAGCAGATGGCTGCAAAGAAAATGGTACTAGAAACAGCAGACTGGTAAAACATGTTCAACATTCTGCTGCACACATTAAAAGACCTAACCTTCCTCAAGCAGTATAGTCTGCTCTGTCCCTTCCTATAAACAGCCTCAGTGTTGCACTTTCAGTCCAGTTTGTTATCCAGATGTACACCCAGATATCTGTAGTTTTCCACTACCTCCACCTCTTCCCCCATGATGGAGACAGTGTTCAACTTTGTCCTTGCCCTCCTAAAGTCTACTACCATCTCTTTGGTCTTGGCCACATTTAAGAGTAGGTGGTTGTTTCCACACCATGCCACAAAGCTGTTCACCAGTTCTCTATACTCAGTATCCTCTCCATCCTTCACACACCCTACAACTGAGTCATCAGAGTATTTCTGCAGATGACAAGTTGCAGAGTTGTACTGAAAGTCCGAAGTGTATAATGTTAAGAGGAAAGGAGAGAGTACAGTCCCCTGTGGTGCTCCTGTGCTGCTAACCACTTTCTCAGACACACATCCTCCCATCCGTACAAACTGTGGTCTTTCCGTCAGGTAATCAACAATCCATGAGGTTATGGATGTCTCCACCTGCATCCTTTGTAGCTTCTCTCTCAGCAACACAGGTTGTATGGTGTTAAAGGCACTGGAGAAGTCGAAGAACATTATTCTCACTGCACTACCAGCTTCATCCAGGTGGTTGTGGGCTCGCTGAAGCAGGTAGATGATGGCATCTTCAACACCAACCTCACGTTGATAGGCAAATTGCAGTGGGTCCATTGAGGTGGTCACCTGAGGTCTGAGGTGTGCTAACACCAATCTCTCCAGCATTCATGCAGTGTGATGTTAATGCCACTGGTCTGTAATCATTGAGGACTGATGGAGAAGACTTCTTGGGTGCTGGAACAAGGCCTGATGTTTTCCACAGCACTGGAACCTTCATCTGACACAGGCTGGTGTTGAATAGGCACTGTAGAATCCCACATAGCTGTTCTGCACAGGGCTTCAGGGCCTATCTGGGCCTGCAGCTTTGCTCTGACACAGACTCTCCAGCTGCCTCTTGGAAACATAGAGGCTGATAGGGGAGGTAGAGGAGGGCCTATATCTATAACTTGATAATAGATATCTACAATCAAATTATGACTATCCCTAACTCCAGTTTGAGATATCTACAATGTCATTTCGCCTAGTCAAAACTTAATTCAAGATATCTGAAAAGGAACATGTAGATATCTTGAATTGAGGTGAATTAAAGATATCTTCAACTGGAGTTATGACTAGTCAGAATCAAATTGTAGATATCTACAATTCAATTGCAGATATTTGTAATTCACATAGTGGATATCTGCAACTGAATTGTAGATATCCGTAATGATAAACCCCATAGAAATGAATGGCAAATGTGGCGTCATTTGTCCTAGGAAGAATGTCTTTGTGGATATCTGAAATGACAATTATGGATAGGAAGAATTCAATTGCGGATATCTAAAATGTTCGTTTTGACTAGACAAAACTGAATTACAGATATCTGCAATACATATCCAGTCTAAATGTTATTAATGGCTCGCCATATAAACCACACTGTTTGTCTGTCCAGTTTCCACTAAAGTAGTGCAACAACAGGCTGGCTGGCTGGCTGACAGCTCAGACAACAAACTTTGGTTAATGTAACTCGCTAACGTTAAAACATGCAGCTAGCCCGCAAAAGGTCTCTCCAGAGAATGTCTAAACGGGCTCTGTCTTACATAGCCTACGCTTTAGCTGAGGTCTGCCCGCTGGAAGACGGTACTCAAATAAATAAACAAAGTAGCCTACACCTACATTAAGGCGCGTTCTTACCTTTGTGTAGAGCAGGGAAGAGTCCTGCACGGGTTCGGGTACCTGCGGGTACCCCACGGGTGACCCGCACATTTTGATGAAACGGGTGAAAAATATTACATGTGTCGGATGCGGGTGCAGGTCGGGTCGGACACGGGGGGGAAACACGGGTCTAAATTGGAATTGTCCTTTCATAAACATCACGTGCATACGTAACAATATTTTCTACATAGTAGCCCAACACATCCTAAATAATATGCCTGCAATTCAAGTTGATAAAAGCATTTGAAATGCATGTTTCGTACGTGCCTTCCCAAAACTCTCTAGGCGCCTAGGCCTACTTTACTTTTAAAAATCACATGCGCGGGATCTGCCTGCAGTCTTTCAGAACAAAGTGGCTGCTTACATTGATTAAAAAAACACTTAAATATGACTCTTTTGACATGTTGTCTTGGTGGAGAGATCATGCTCGTTTATTTCCCAATATTGCTTAGATTGTGAGATCTATTGACATCCCTGCAAGCGAGCGAGATTTCTCCTATGCGTGGCTGTATTTTCTCCCATTCAATCTTGCACTCAAATAAACGGGATAGTATCACAACCGTCTTTTGCCTATTTCCATAAAGTTTCATAGGCTAATGCATAATCCGGTGTAGGCCAAATCATTCCTTCATTTAATGTAGGCTAGCCTATTACTGCTGTTAATAGTTTAGTGATGGCAAGGCGGTGTTTGAATCCTAAATTAGCATTTGCGTGGCGATAGCCTTTTAGCCGCATCTGCTTAAAGAGTGGTAGGCCCTATCACTTGAGTGTTGTATTGTGGTAGTATAGGTTACTTTTCATCAGGCCTGTCAACTTCAGCTGAAGTTGGATTCGGCAGTGTTAATGGTTGTGTAGGCTAATTAGTTCCTTAAACGTGTCTGTTTAACTCGGGTGGTAGACTGATTTTAACTCGGGTACGGGTCGGGTGTCAGTTTTATTTAATGCAGGTCGGGTCGGGTACGGGTTTTAACTAGCTCTGGTGTCGGAAACGGGTCGGATGCGGTTTTAAACTTGACGGGTACGGGTGGGCGCGGATATAAAAAAATTGGACCCGTGCAGGACTCTGGAGCAGGGCTCTTCAATTGGCGGAGGTCATTTGTACTGGCACTTTAAAAAAATTTAATCTCTAGCAAGCACATGAGCTGTTCTCCACTCTCGCATCTCTCGCTCGCTTTAGTCCTGCAGCCACTGCACCTCTAACCTGACCCTAGCCAGATGAATGTCGTTCCGCTTAGCTCCGCCTAGCTTCACTCACATCCATCTGGGACCTCTTCCATTGAGAGTGATTTCTCCAACCAACTTTATGGTTTAGCCAATCAGGACGCAGGGCGGGAGTTTCATAGATGTGACATAGCGTAGAAGCGACTGTGAGTCTGTTATTAGCGTCACGGGTTGGCTTCGATGTGAGTGGTTGAAGTAGCACGGACAAGTGGCTTATTCAATCATATGCAAGCATTTTTTGATTAGGCCCAGCCTTCTGAAGCAACACTTCAATGGATCGGTTCCAGATGGATGAGTGGAGCTAGGCGGAGCGAAATTCATCTGGCTATTGCCAGGTTACTGCACCTCAGCCCATTGCACAAGTTAGACTACATTACAATTCATTACATTTGTACGTAAGTTGAACGTACGTTTCAACCTAAATTGGCACTACGTTGGAGTTTATGAACTAGGCTACTAGGGCCCGATCATGACATTCTAAAGTGCATCGTCACTCATCAAAAGTCTATTCAAATTTAGTAGGATGTCCAGTTCACATTGGGAGGGGTTTCCCAATGTGAGCGCATGGCGCAACAAGGTGTTCCTAGGTTTTTTAATCAGTCATATGGGTGTGTTTGGGGCGTAACATCATTTTAAACCAATGAGAATGACATCTGGCATTGCCTTTAACAGCGCAAAGCGCGATATGTCAAATAAATGCATCGGTATTTTGGCATTCCACGGCGCTTTTGAAGGAGGCTGCTTGCGAGACCGTATGAAATAGTCATTCTTAAACCATGCATTACTAAAACCTAGCATAGCCTTCACGCATTTGCACTCGGCCATTATTTGAACTCATTGGCAAAGTGAAACTAACTTCACCAAGGTGTCAGTCAACGAAGACAGTTATATGCAGTTACTTTCACTATTGACTGACAATGGGTTACCATCGAAAACATAGGCTGGAAAAAGCAACACTTACCCTAATATTGCTCAAATGACTGAATAAAACAACATTTATCCTGGAGAGGAGTTGCTTATATCTCGTGACAGTGCGTCTTCAGCTGTGCTCCATACGTGTCTCTCGCCTCTCCCCTAATCACTTTTAACCGTCATTACCAATTTGCAAATGATGGTGAAAAACTACTCATCATGAGATCAACAGTATTTCGTAATATCTTTATTCTAATTATGTTTCCCATTGTAATCGTGCAATTTGTAATGCTTTGCATGGACGTGCGCTGGTGTGCGTTCATGAATGATAGAAGGATGGTGCGTGCACCTGCCAATATGACTGTTGACATGCGCTCTTAAAATAGCATATGAACAACTCGCCATTGACTTCTGACCAGGTTTAGGTGGTGTATGATAGCGATTTTTAGACAACGCGCCAGACCCCTCCCTAGGTTGTTAATTGCCACACCCCTGGTCGCAATGTTTAAAAAATAAATGTGCAAAATACCGAATTAAGCTTTGCGCGGGTGAATAACGAGCTTTACGCCATGCGCTGGAGCCCAAAATACAGCCCCTAATATTTAACAGGTTGCACAACACAAATAGTTTCTGTTTGCAAATAGTTTTTGCAACGATAGCGAAAGAAAAACTTAGAGTCTATGTTAAATCAACATTATGTTAAATCAACATTATTTTGTCAACGTTAAATCATTGAATCAACGTCGCACTTCAACGTCGATTCTATAACATTTTGCACCCTCTATGAAGCAATGTTGAAATTCCAACTACAGATCAACGGAATTTCAATAGTATTCCAATTAAAATGAATATTGAAACAACATTGAAATTACAAACCAAACTAAAGATCAATGCGATTTTAATGGTATTTCAATTGTTATTAAACCTCAATAAACCACTTTTAATCTGGAAAAATATTGGGAAATTCATATCCTGCTTTATCTACAGTACAGCCAGGATAAATTTGACTAGGCCTAGTATTGCTGGTTTAAGAAATCATGCATAAATAACCATTGACAACTTATCAGTTTGAAAATCAAGTGCATTTATTAACTCTTCTTCATTTAGAAATTCATGTGTGTTGTGCTTCCCTGTCATCCGTTCAGTAGCCTGCCCTAGCATCCATAGACCACCCGGTTCGTGGTCAGCCCTCCTCCACCATCCAGTAGCAGAGTAAGTGGCACCTAACAAAAACAGAAGAAAGAGATAGAGAAAGACAGTGTTAGATAAATACAGTATGTTCAACTGAAACTGAAGGCTACTTATAATTAAAACTTTAGAATGATCATAGAATATATATTCTATATGTTGTTGAGTTTACTGTCAAAATGCCAGGCTGAAGATAATGTTAGAATAATTAGGTTTCGCAAGTTGGGTGAGCTCATTGAACATGCCGTGTTTGCTAGCAGCACCAGCCATTCGGGCAGCTCTGTTCGTCCGAACAATTTTGCTGCCCAATGAACGGTTAATGATAGCAGTCTAGTCAGATATGATTTAAAGTTAACTTATATCAGTATTGCTAAAGTTAGCCTATTAAACTCACAAAAATATGATCACGAGGAATTACAGTGTTAGCTAAATCTCCACGTTAACTAGCAGCACATCTTCAGCCTATAGCTAATTTTGACAGTAGTCTAGAAGCTAACGTTACCGGTAGGCTACTTGATAATTTATTTATCATGAGTACAATAAACTGTAACTTACTGAAAACAAAGGTAGGACCTAATTATAAATCAGACTGCCGAGTAACGTTAACCTAACATTATGATGAGCTGCCATGATGTAGCATCCCTCAGACTGGGAGACAAGCTCTTGCAGATGGGTGTGGACGCTCACCTGGTAACCAGGATCACAGATTACCTGACGGAACGACCACAGTTCGTCAGACTGAAGAACTCTGACACTGTGATCAGCAGCACCGGAGCGCCACAGGGAACTGTGCTCTCTCCAGTCCTGTTCACCTTGTACACATCTGACTTCTGCTACAACACTGAGTCATGCCACATGCAGAAGTTTTCTGACGATACTGCAATTGTGGGGTGTATCAGGAACGGGCAGGAAGAGGAGTATAGGAGCCTGGTGGAGGACTTTGTGCAATGGTGCAAACTCAATCATCTCCAACTCAACACTTCAAAGACCAAGGAGATGGTGGTGGATTTCCGCAGGTCGAAGCCCACTCTGCTACCAGTCTCCATTGATGGGGTCAATGTCGAGGTGGTAAGCACCTACAAGTACCTGGGTCTCCACTTGGACAATAAACTGGACTGGTCAGCCAACACTGACACACTCTACAAGAAAGGGCAGAGCAGGCTGTACTTCCTGAGGAGGCTGCGCTCCTTCAATGTGTGCAGCAAGCTCCTCAGGATGTTCTACCAGTCTGTTGTTGCCAGCGTCCTCTTCTATGCAGTGGTATGTTGGGGAGGAAGCACAAAGAAGAAGGATGCGGGGCGACTTGACAGGCTGGTAAGGAAAGCTGGCTCTGTAGTGGGAGCTGAACTGGAGTGCATATGCAAGAGGAGAAATAGATTTCTCCGCATAGTCTGTCTGCCTCTTCACCTCCATGTCTTGAACTGTCTGTCCACTAGCCACTTTACCATTGTCTTCTGCCTCACTGTTTGCGTGCTTTATTAGCACATATGCACAACCCCTCCCTTCATGCCACAGCCAAACTGTGACCACACTTATACCTTTCTTATTATAGTTATTTATACATAGATATATAGACTTTATTCTTGCACTGTTGCACTGTTTGACTTACTCATTTGCACCATCACCATGACACTCATTCACAAAGAGCACCTTACCTTACGCACAGAGGACCACAGGCTCAGTCCCTGCTTCAGTCATTGCAAGCGCACCTGATTGATTAATTACCCACTATGTGGATCCTGTTTTTTAAAATTGATTTAGATTAAGTTTTATTTAGTATAATTTGTATTTTAGTATATTTAGTATATTCTTTATCTTCTACAGTCCTTATTGCTTAGTTGTGTTTTTTTATATTATATACTTTTAATTACTTTTTCTGCTGTTAGTGAATGTGTGTGTGTATGTCTGTATGCTACTGTGACCTTGAATTTCCCCTAGGGATCAATAAAGTATCTATCTATCGATCTATCTATCTATCTATCTAAGTTAGTCTAAACATTAATTTGACAACAGCAAGTAAATTTAGCTAGCCTAAAGTTAGTTGACCCCAAGCATTTGAATGAGTTTGTAAGTCAGACAGTACGATGTACATAGACTGTAAACATGACCGAATTTAATGTAGTACACTTTTACAATAAAACATTATCGTTTGATAAATAAATGCTTGCCTACCATTAAGGAGGAGTGGTGAACTTGACAGAGAGCTGAACACCCCCGTTGGTCTGACTGAACTGTTGCTGAAAATGATCTCCCACCGGACAGTTCAAACGTCGTCGTGCGGTCAACTGTAAATCCACTACTTTTCAATCACCACGTTAAGATTCCCCAGTCAACCATCAATCCATGACTTTTCAATATCTTTTAGTGAACTATGTATCGATGCTCTATCGATTATGGCAACATAAACTATAAACCAATGTTGTTTCCATATCTCTCTTATCGATATTCATGCACTGTTGGGTTTTTGTCAGGATTGTAATGCTGATTCAATGTCTATTTACCATTGAGATTTCAATCTCAACCAAAATGATGATTTGGATGTACCCCCACCATCAATCAAAATGTCACCTTGCTATCTGGGCTGTGTCCATTTAGTGAATGATGAATGGGATGTCAAAGTCAAATACATTAGAGGGCCAAGCTAATTTGCTACAAGCCGAGGGCCGGACTGGTTCAATGTTTATTAAAACATATTAAAATGACTGCACGTAACCTATTGAACCAAGACGTGTACTGTATTTTATTTAATGATTAAATGAATAATGACTGTGACTGAAGTGCGGGCAAAGTTTGCACAGAAATGTACGATTTTTCCCATCCTCACCGACCTTGTCATAAAACTTGTTTAAATGATCATACGATGCCTCCTTGCTGCTTTGTCGTCTACATCAGCCTTTCTCAAACTTCTTTGACCTGAGGCCCAGTCAAGGCATACTTTGGGGTCATAGGGCCCACCTACATGAACCCACCCCCTCCTCCCACCCCCATCAAATTATCATAATGATATCACAATTATTAATATTTTTATACTATATTGCTATACATGCACTTCAAAACATTCAATGTTTTTAAGTGCTAAGATTGTTCAAAAAAGTTTGTGAAAACACGCAGATCAGAGTACTGCTTTACTAATATAAAATATAATTAGGCCTACAATAGTTTCATTGTTTTTGCATTGTTACATGATGCTTGCATGAGAAATACTTCTCAAAACAACAGCAGTTATATGGGTGCTGTTGTTTTGGGATGTTTCCCTCATGCAAGCATCATACACTGATAGAATATTTATATGCTAATTACATTTAATTTTAATGCCTGAATGTAAGGATTCAGGAAACACAATATCCAGCTTTTGTGAATGGTAAATGACGGATCAGATCATGCGTAAATCACCGATCTGGAGATCTTTAACTAAGACTAATTAATAGCTTATGGCTGACTTTAATACTTAATGCCAAATATAGTCTGTGCTCTGTTTTTTATGGAAGTTGCATAAATCCACGTTGTCTTATTAAATGTCGTTTCATAATTAAATAGCCTTCTAATAGGTTGAAGCTTAGCTTTGCTACCAACGTGCACACGCATGCATTGAATAAACGCCCATACCACGACTTAATTCTATGCCTCTATGTTTGATGACACCAAACAAGTATTTCCTACTAATTGCAGAAATGTTTGTTTTCTTTTTCTGTCCGCGGCTCCTTGATCAATTGCGCAGCAAATTATCAGACGATGGCCCGGGAATAATTTCACTCTGCAGCCAATGTCCACATTGCGGACCGCGGCCCATAGTTTGACAAATGGTGACCTGCATGCTGCCATATTAAGGCATTTTTACGGTGTGTTTAGCCGGGTTTTCGCGTGGAAGGCTCTGTAGAAATCTGACACCCTGTCAAACTGAAAGAGCGTGCCGTTCACAGACACCAGAATGAACGAGTTCGTAACGTTCAACAGGCAGTGGTAGGCTAATACAGTAACTACGTTCAGTTCAAGTTCGCTCAAAATATGAACGTGTTCAGGCACAACACTGGGGAGGGGGGTAGCTGAAAGTTGACATCTGCCCTGACTGAATACTGATGAATAATGAAGCCAAGGCCCACTTGCGGCGCCGCAGTGAGTTCGTGGGCTACCGTTGCATTGTGGGAAATGGAGTATTGGTGCGTGCAAAACAGCAGCCGGCGGCTGTGGCCTGCGGGCCGGTTCTAATACTAATCAAATATCATCCCGGGGGCCGTAGATAATTAATTCGCGGGCCTTGACTTTGACATGTCTGGTCTAGGCTATGTCCTTCTAGCCTGGCTAGCGCCACCACTTCTCAATGAGACGTGGTCTGGGAACCAAACGTTCATTTTCTCGTATTTGAAAAAAATGCCCAGATCCGTTTATTGGGTGCCACGGATGTCTATCAAATGCGTCTGTGCATAGCTCATCATAGTCTTGCTTTCCCACCTGTTCTGTGATTGGTTCCCTATCTCAGGCGAAAATTTGCTCCATGGTCTCCAGGCTGCCTTAGCAGCGTGAATCAAATCGCGCGCAAGGCAGCATGGGAACACCCAGGCTAATGTCCTTCATTTCTTCACGTCTTACAACATAAACAAATGCAATTATAGTCTAGTGAAGTCAGAAATGAGCCTGTCTAAAGGCCTCTTGGAAATCATGTGGCATGTTACATTAAATGCGCACTCAATTGCGATTCGAAGCGAAAAGTATTACTGATAGCCGAAGGTAAATTGCATATTTGTAAATGTGGTGACGGCAAACCAAAGAAAGTAGCCTAAAGGAGATGATTTGCACCTCCGTTTACCAAAAAGTCAGTG
Source organism: Alosa alosa (assembly GCF_017589495.1). Classification (NCBI taxonomy): domain Eukaryota; kingdom Metazoa; phylum Chordata; class Actinopteri; order Clupeiformes; family Clupeidae; genus Alosa; species Alosa alosa. The sequence continues at coordinate 51,570,186 of NC_063189.1, read as the reverse complement.
GTTGTGTTTCTACAATATGTTGGCACAAAACGTAATTTCTGTCAGAAACCAAGTAGGCTAAACGTTTTCATTGTCATCGTGAACTATGACGATGCCCATGTTCAGTATGTTTTTCATTTATTCAAGCAGTGACATCTGGTTTAATGCATGGGGTAACATGACGTGCGTCAGAAACTTAGTCAGTGAACTGTTAACATTAACTTAACGTTAGGTTACTTGAGTTGAGGTTTGATTGTTATTCATTGTTAGCATGCTGATAGATTTTATGTAAGGTAATGTATGAAGTACGGAGCCCGGGAGAGCTCACTTTAAGTGATATTTTTTCTGGTCGTGATAATTTGTGAGCACGTTTTCCTTTAATTAAGCCCTCGAATTAATAAAACGTGAGCACGTTTTCCTTTAATTGAGCCCTCGAATTAATACAACGTGACCCCGTTGTAGGCCTAAATTGAGCTCTCGAAATATGTATTTCGTGCTCACATTTAGTAATTTCCGACATTTTCTCACCGCTCGCTGTGCTGTGGTGGCAACTTCGTGTTACCTTGACATGAACTAGTAGGCCAGGCAATCTATGAGAAAAAAAAAAAAATCACCCAACCCAAAACTAATTGCAACAGAAATGATTTTTGTTGTATTCAGTTCATGAAACCTTCCCATATCACATACCAAAAGTCCATGAAAATCCAAGTGGTGGAACATTGTCAAAATTGGAATTATGTGTGCATAGGTCAATGGCGAAAAGCTGCAGTTTTATTGAACTTTTATAGTACAGGGGATATGTGAAAATTAGGTCAAATTCTTTCATATAAGCATGAAACTTGGTAAACTTGTACAGTTTGGAGCCCTGAACATTTTCAGATATAAAAAAATTATCAAAAAACCCTAATGGTCGCCGTGGCAACCATTAAATGTTCCACTATAACTGAATTACACCTATATTCTTCATTATATCTCCTGAACCAAACATGGTATCTCAGAACAAGTGATGCCTACAGGGATGAGCAGTATTTATGGTACATGTATTCCATATTTCAAATACAAAATATATCGTATATTCGTAATTTGTATTTGACTGGGTTGAATAAAATGGCTTCATATTTTGTATCAAAATAGTTTATAGGTATGTATTTTTGTAGTTTAAAATATTGACAACTATTTTTGGTAAAACCAATACTTTTGGTTATGTGATGACATAAAAGTGCAAAACATTGAATGTAGCCTCTGACTGGTGCTGACTTAGAAATTTGCCCACACCTGTGATAATATTGACATTCAGGAAGATGATCCAGTGCAAGTAGAGTAACTTTAGGCGGGTCAATATAGGGTTCAACATCAAAAAAATTGATACAAAAGGTTTTTTTATGAAGAGAAAGGGGTCATTTTTAAGATGGCCACCAAAATGGCTGCCAAGAGGTTACAATGGCTATGGGCCCTATCATGACAGTCAACAGCACTTTTTCTCTACAAAACTCCCACACGCTCGGTCTGAAGCTCTTTTCCTTTTTGTTTGCATCTTCCGTCAAGGGTTTTCGCTGCTTCTTCGCCGGCTCTGCCATTATACACACGTTTGCAACAATCGCGTTTCGTTAGCCTGCCCATGTGCTGTGGATGCAGGATGTAAACTGATCCTGCTTCGGTCGGCGGGTACGATACACTGAACTTGCAAGCGGGATATTCTTCCTACAGGCAGTATAGGGCGGGCGAGAGAGTTTTTTAACCATATACCGACTTACGAAGATGAGTAATTAAACGTTGCCTGGTGTCCCTTTATTATCAACAGTGATGGGCGAGTGCACAATTACACCCTGTTTTTCTCGTCCACAGGAACGTGCACCAGCGCACATCCATGTAAAACATTACAAATTACACGATTACAATGGGGAACATAATTATAATAAAGATATCAGGAAATACGTCCCACAATGAGTAATTATTCATCATTTGCAAAGTCACAAGATGTAAGCAACTCCTCTGCAGGATAAATGTCCTTAGGTTTCTTATTTATTTAAACACTATTGGGGTAAGTTTTGCCTTTTTCAGGCTATTTTGTCAATGGTAACATAATGCAAGCAGATTCCTTCAAATGCGCCGCTGATTATCAAAATATCGATGCGCTTTTTGAAGTCGCACTGCTTGCTGTTAAAATGAATGACAGATGTCACTCTCATTAGTTTAAAGGATATTACGCCCAAAACACACCCATGACTAATTAAGAAACATAAGATCCACCTTTTTGTCGGACTTTTGAAAACAAAACCACACCCAATGTGGACTGGACAAACCCCTAAGCTATTTGCTAGTGACCATGAGTATTAGACAAGTATAGCCCTATATCTCAATTACTATTCAGCCCACAGGGGTGAATCTGAGGACAAATGATGGTCAAATTAAACAATAATATGATTTTAAAATGTTAACATTGAACATTTTTGAATGCTCTAGCTTTTTCAGCGATATATTAAAATCAATGTGTTTTAATACAGAGTAAATGCAATACAGGAATATGTACCATGTCCAAGGCATGGAGGAAGATAATACTTAACTGGTATTATATCTAATCTAGAGGGCATATGCTTTTAGAAAATATATAGTTTAGGGTGGTTAATCTGTTTTCCCTGGACATTATAGGCCAAAATGTATCCACTTTACACTAGATTCAGCTTTACAGAATAGAGGGCAATGTATTGTGGAAGGAATGGAGGAAGATGGGATGTCTGAAATTGTGTAATATCTCTTCTAGAGGGTATATGCTTTCAGAAAATATATAGTTTAGGGTGTTTAATTTGTTTACCCTTGACTGTACATGCCAAAATGTATCCACTGTACACTAGATTCGCCTTTGCAGAATAGAGGGCAATGTGTTGTGCATGGCATGGAGGAAGATGGGAAATATCTTAAATGGTGTTATATCTCCTCTGGAGGGTTTATGCTTTCAGAAAATATATAGTTTAGGGTGTTTAATTTGCTTTCCCTAGACAGTATATGTTAAAATGTGTCCGCTTTACACTAGATTCGCCTATACAGAATAGATGGCAATGTATTGTGCATTGCATGGAGGAAGATGGGACATGTCCTAATTGGTGTCACATCACTTCTAGAGGTTATATGCTTTTAGAAAATATATAGTTTATGATGTTTAATTTGTTTCCCTTAATAGTGCAGGCCAAAATGTATCAGCTGTTCACTTGATTCGCCTATACAGAATAGAGGAGTATGTATTATGCATGGTATGAAGGAAGATGCATATATATATAATATAATATAGTTGATTAATGCTATATTTCATGTACAGGGCATATGCTTTTAGAATATGTATAGTTTTGGCTGTTCTATTATTTTGGTAAAACCATCACCCATGCATAGGCATGTATTTTAATTATTAAGCTTAAACTATATTAGTATAGCATGCACCTTTTGCCAGACGTCAACAGTCACCTCTTTGGAGGCTAGCTGCAGTTATCTGCACCTTTCTGTCGAATTTGGACATTATCATGTCCATCTTCATTTTTGCCTTCATAATTTTCCTTCATTCATTCACTTACATAAACATACTGTGCTGTCTGATTACTGTTTTAGCCAAAATTGTGCAAAGTAAAGAGGCATCATACAGGCCCCTCTGATTGGACAGACAGTCTCTCAGTCAACCCCCGGGCAAGAGGTCAATTACTATAAGTCTATAAGTCTTGGAAAATGATGGACTGATACTTTCGTGTGATAGGCCTATACTGTATATGATTCAGTGGCCTCTAAATCAGACCACCAAAAACACTTTCCTAGGCTAAATAATGCTTACCTATGTGTTTGTACAACTTTAACATTGTGGAACACTTACATGCAAAAACACACTGGCTCCATTTAAAGACTCAACAACCATTTCCATTGATTCAAAGGGCCAAAATGTAAAAATAGACACCAATTAGCAACAAACCAGTCTGAAATAAGCCTGAGAAATGTACTAACCTTTTTGAAAATAAAAAAATGTTCCTCAACAATGCAATATTCTAAAATTCCATGTTAAGTTAGATGGGGTCAGATATTCTTTAGAATGCTTATTCTATAACATTCTAATTACAGTTTTGTCAGTATTTGCTGAAGGATAATGCATAAAACAACCCTCATTTTAACATATTTCCACCAACTGGATTTTCATGGACTTTTACTATGGTGTTTAGATCACCAATTGAAATATAAAAATGTGAAAATAAATTCTGTTGCAATTAGTTTTGGGTCAGACCTTACTTTGCCTGGACTATAGGCCTACAGCTGTCTGTAACAGTTCATATTGGTAATGTGATGATAACCGTAAGCAGCTAATTAAAGACTTTAGGTGGTCATGTTTTATAGCGGACTTCTACTATTTGTAGCAGGGGCACTGTGGTGTCAACCGCCAGCTATGGAGACCCATAATGGGGAAATTCTACTAGGCTACAAAGGCTACTCGCGGGCTCTGTTGTAGCCTAATGACCGGTTTCCACTATCTCCTGGATTGTTGACTTAACTGTGAGGTCTAGAAGTCAATCGAAGCACATCACAGCGACAAGATCCCAAACAATCACAACACGTAGACCTACTGTTGGTACAAATAGGCTACTGCGTATTAGTAGTGTCGCCTAATACCCACCCAATAACATAAGGTTCCCTCTAGCGCCCGATGGGCCTCACCATATAACCCACGCGCACACCAATGATGCACACAACGAGGTAAGCTTTGATACGGACTATGAAACGAGAGACATAAACAGTGTTGTTCACGATGCTCAGCTTCTCAGGTTATGTAGCCCAGCTCACACAGTTCGCGATAAACACCACAGCTCTGCATACATTTGGACCTCAACAAACACTCAAAACTTCGCCAAACATTCAGCTGGACGATGTTGGCAAGGGGCCTGTACAAACACACACAATCATCTGCTCTCCCACCTACAGCCTACCTAACGGGGCTATAACCAGGTGCACTGCAATCAATGAGATTCCCTCTACGTCACTACAAGCGACACACCTCCCGACGTCATTCCCGGGGATACCTCATGTCACCACACTATGTTTTTGTGCACACAATTTAAATTTCTTGGAGCCCACGTTTTAATTATTCGTGGGTGCGTTTTAGTAGATCGAGATCTCGAATATAGGGAAGACCGGGGACAGTTGCAACAGGGGATGGTTGCAACATGTCAATTTTCTCCAATCAGAAACAAGGTAGAGTGATGACACTCACACTGCATATGCTCAGTTGGATGCCCCCCTTAGCAGAGAAAAAGCAAGGAGATTCCTGAACTGCTCCAGGATTTATTGTAAAAAACTGTTTTTTAGGTATGAAAGTATTTATTTTCTTGAGCTTTGTTTCTGTTAAACTGCTGTCACTGTTTTTGTGATTCAGCTCAAACTTATATGATTTAAATGAGGGATATGTTAACTTTAAGCTACTATGGTTAGCATGTGTCAAGGTCCCCTTGTTTAGCTAGCACATGAGGTTTTATCATGGCTGACAGGAAAGGGGACAGTTGCAACAACTGTTGCAACTGTCCCCGTACAGTCCCGTACAATGCATAAATATGATCATATAAAATATATATTTTTAAAAACATGTTTTACATGACAATAATCTAAATAAAAGTGAATTGCCTCCCAAATTGTTCCATTCTTCCTGTCACTAAAGTCCTACTGTATTTTATTTCAATTTCAATATTTGACATCTGCACATAAGGCCTACTCATCTAGACAAATCTATAATTGTCATCTAATCAAAGCTGGTGAATAAATAACACTGTAATATTATTGTAACTTACATAACTTGTATTTACATACAAAAATAAGCATTTTGCTGCACTGACATATATTGTAATATATTGTATTTTTAACATGTTGCAACCATCCCCAAACAATGTTGCAACTGTCCCCGGGCCTGGGGTCAGTTGCAACATCTGACTCCTTACATTCAAATGCAAATTGTGAAAAATGTAGATTCTGTAATTATCTTTAAATGGTTTAGACTATTACCAGACATATGTAAGTGTATTGTATAAAAAATTGGTTTGTCTAATCCAAACCGTCTCTGAGTAACAGAGCCAAATGCAAAAAGCATTGCAACTGTCCCCGGTCTCCCCTACTATAACGTGCTCGTGTTTACATGTGTCAAGACAATATTGAGTGCACGTTTTACAAATTGTGGCCACGTTTAAGTAGATCGTGCACACAATGTTCTATAACCATGTTCACAAATTGTGCTCTCGTTTTAATAAATCGTGCCCTCGTTTTAGTAAATAGTGCACTCATTTAATAAATTGTGCCCTCGTTTTACTATGCTTAAAATGAGAGCTCAATTTAGTAAAATGAGCTCACACTATGGTAAAACGAGAGCACAATATAATAAATTGTGCAAATTTAGTAAACCGAAATATCAATTTAAAAGCGAAGCACGATTTAGTAAAAAAAACGAGTGCACAATATAGTTAAACAGGGCACAATTTAGTTAAACAAGAGCACAATTTAGTAAAAACGTGTTTAGTTAAACAAGAGCACAATTTAGTAAAACGAAGTAGTAAAACGAAAAACACATTCTCTCAACATGCAAAACATTTTGCGATGACCCCTCTAGGGCTCCGTAATGAAGTGTTTGAAATGGTGTTATATGAAATGCAGAGAAATGGACATCCTGTTTGTTTGGGGTCCGAAATGAATAATATTACATGCGCTACCAAATGTAAATAACGTTCGATTTTTTTTGCTTGAGGAAAAAGTTTGGCAGCTGCTAACATGAACATGAGAATACATGCCTAATAGCTAACGCTACCTTTTTGTAGTTAATGTGAGCTATCATTGCAAAGTTATTAACCACTATTCTGAGTTTATTTGATTCATGGGCTTCGCATGAATTCTGTCTCAAAGTGTTAGGACAAGGAGAGTTTCATTGAGATAAATTGGTTAAATTTTCTACTCTATTCACTCAAGCTTTATATGATTAAAAAAAACAAAACAATAACTGGTTTTACAGTTGCCAGACGACATGCTGAATACAAGCATGGATTTTGTGACACGCATTTGTGTTTCACCTAGCCTACAGACTGGGATGGCGCAGGAGCTGGTGACTTCAACCCACAGTCTTCAGAACCACCAGCCACCAAGCATAGCTGCTCCTAATGGTATGATGCTATTTCCTATTGCCACTACAGTGAGCATATTTTGTCATTCATTTTTAGAAACGCCAGGTTGACAATGGGTTATGAAAGTTAATAACAATTAAGTTACTCAAACTTGTTTCATTTTCTTCTCTCCAGACATTTCCCATTCTAGAGCAGATGGTTCTGTACAACCTCTCCTAAACTGGTATTCCGCAAGATGCAGCACGGAAATAGGAAAAGGCCACTCAATGACTTCTGATACAAAGACATCAAATGGTAGGAATATTCCATCTTTAGTGTTTTGCTACCCCTTCTGTAATTTTTTCGCTTTCAAATGACCCATCGTCAGTCTTCAAATCAGAATCAGGCTTTTCTAACTGGAAGCAAGACGGTGGCGTCAAAGACCATTCCAAATCAAACCATTGTAAAAATAGTTGTTGAAAAAATTGTGTAAATATGATGTAGTTGTTGCTCACATGCTATGTGTGTGTGTACTGTCGCGTGTATGTTTGTTTTAATGTAATACATAAAACTGGCAGTGAAAGTGGTTTCTCTTATCAACAAAAGGGGAAAGAGTTAAAGTAAAACTTGTTTAATTGAACGAAAAATGTGTGTATGATGATGTATGATTTTTGTTTAAAATATCAATGTATTTCCACTGAAGTGTCTATTATATTATAGTTTTATATTGTGTTTTCAATGCACATTATAAATAAATGGGAAAATTGTTAAGAATTGTATTGGCTTTTTTGTTTTTTAGCATTTAGCATTCAAGTATTTGAACAAGGTAAGACTGGTGAAATGTATGCACCTTACTGCTGTGATGTAGTCTAGTTAGCTTTAGTGGGTATACTGTGATCAACCCCAAATATTAATACCTATCCTTGTCTGTTTTAAGTGGGTATACTGAGATGGTGATGCTTTTTAAGTGGGTATACCAGAGACTCTAATGAGGAGACACAGCACTCAAAAAATCCTCCATAGAAATGCATGGGGCTAGTTTGTAACGCTAATATGGCCATTGTCTTACACATATCCCACCCCTTCTTCGGCAAAACTTCGACATGTGAATACATTGAGCCATGTGGTGTGATGTGAAGACATCGTGCCAATCATGTGTTGTGAACTTGCCGCTGGAGCAAGATTGGTGTCGTGAAGCTTTGCGCACGCACATTTCTGCCGAATAGGATGCCCGATGAGTGCCCAAAAAGCGTTGCAATATGGCCGTTGATTGGAGGGACTTGCCTAAAAGGACTTTGGGTATACTGCGTATAGTCCTGCATATCCGCGTGACTTCGTGTCTCTGCCTTACTAAACAAGGGATTTTCTGTGTATTGATGTTGACCGGTTCTTGGCCCCTCAGTGTATGATGTGGCCCCTTTGTGGCCCCTGTCTCAGAAAAATCCTAGAACCGCCACTGGGCTATTATGACTGGCCTGCCCCCACTGCTAAAAAAAAATCTAGAGGTCATGGTCATCTCATTTATATGGTGGGAACATCAAATGTAACAAGTAGGCCTATAAGTCAGAAGAGCTACATATGCGACTGATTACACATTATTTCACCTGAACAGTGTTTGAATCATGGGCGTAGATTTAGGGTGGGACGCTAAGGGTGTGTCAACGAGTAAACGAGTAACGAGTAAAACATTTTGATATTCCCTTTGCCCTTCAGCATGTACATGTTTGCCCCTTTTTGTGGTTTGTAGATTTGTAGCTTGAATTTCCCCTTGGGGATCAATAAAGTGCTATCTATCTATCTAGATCAGCTATGCCACCCAAAAAGAAGAAAGGGGACATAATTAATAAGCTTTTTTCATTATGCAGACTCTAAGTAGGCAAAATAACTAGCCATACAAACTGGTAACCAGGCTTTCATTTTACTGTGTAAAATAACATTCGCTGTTAGGATATTACCCAGGATATTGTCACAGCTAAACCTAGCTTCTGTAATCTTTCAACCAAAGTTAGGAGTCATGTTGAATAAGGGTGTGCCGCACGGATAGTCGCATAGGCTAGCCTATATCACAGAATATAACTCACCATCACTGACGGTTAATTGGGCTACCAATCTGGCAGTTGCAATAAACAATGGATCCAAGACATTTTCCTGTTCCTATATTCTGTTTATGTAGGCTAATGTATTTGTGAATGTAGCCTGCACAATGCAAAGAAATAAAAGATAAACTATGGTGCATTTCCATATTCATAGAAGTGAACATTGCGAGACACCAGATAGCCACTACAGATACCCTAGCGACACTCTAGTAACCACCTCAAGTACCCTAGCAACCACTTCCATAATGACACCCTAGCAACCAACATGATTACGCTAGCAACCAACATAGCAATCACTTTTGATAAAGCAGTAACCACCATAATTACCATAGGAACAACCTAGCAACCATCTCAAGTACCCTAGCATCAATCTAGCAACCACTTTTTATAGCATAGTAACCATTATAATTACCTTAGCAACACCCTAATAGACATCAGAGGGTGAGGGTGAACAGTGAGCTCTCCAGTGAGTTAACATCATCCACCTGATCCCCACAGGGATGTGTCCCGTCTCCTCTGTTGTACACCCTATACACCAACAACTGTAGTAGCCATCATGACAATAGGCACATTATCAAGTTTGCTGATGACTCAGTTATTGTCAGCCTTCTCAGTGCACATGATGGTCCAGTGATTTTGTTGCCTGGTGTGAAAATGCCTTTCTTCATCTAAACATTACAAAGACTAAGGATATGCCCATTGATTTTAGATGTCTTCCCAATTTCCCCTGCACTAGTGTTATCAAGGGCCAGGACATCAACATGGTACCATGTTACAATTACCTGGGCACCTTGATTGATAATCAGCTTAAATTTGACCTGAGCAGTGCTTCTGCACTGTGCAAGAGAGGCCAACAACGACTCATTGCACTCAGGAAGCTTGCCAAATCCCAAATGTTCAAAACATTAATTATATTGTTCTATAAAACATTTATTGAGTCTGTCCTGAAATTTTCTATCAGCTGCTGGTATGGCAACCTCACTACCAAGGATAAAAATGCGCTTTCAAAAATTGTGAATGTGGCCAGCAAGTGGGTATGAAGTTCAGTAGCCTTTAATAAACAGATTTTTTTTAAAAAGCCATGTCTATTTGCAAGGACACCACTCACCCTCTGTATCTGTACAGGCACTTAACTCAGCTAAGAGGAGGTGATAGCCCTTGTTTTTTACATTAGTGACCCCCCCTTTATCTCTTATCTATTTATTTAATCTTTATTAGTATTTATTGGTTTTTATTTTTATTTTTATTACTTGTATTTTCACTCCAACACAACTCTGCAACTATTTATTATTTTACTCAGACTGAAGCTGCTGTTTTCTTATCAGTGTTAATTGTGGTGTAATCTGAGTACCCAGAAGTTCGCATCATGCTGAACGAACTTCTGGGCCAAAACCTTCACAACCGGAAAACAGCTACTTTCAGAGACTAGTGCGAAAAAGCTGCCGATACAAACGTAATTGAAGCATGTTTAAAGTTGATTTTTGAATAAATTGAAGTTCGTAACAACAGTTGCTTTAAACCTCTGTAGAAGTTGTCTCATTTGCCTAAGCAAAGGCTAACCAGAGATGGCAACAAAGGCAAACTAAACGCCATCGTTTTGGTTATTAGTTCACTGGCGGCGGTATTTTCATGAAACACCCAGTACATGTGCATACTTACAGTGGGTCCAAGTTCAAAATTGACACTTCATTCACGATCAAGGTGATTCACGCAGCTGGGTGAAATGTAAGTACAACTGCAGCCGCTTGGGGGCAGCATAGTCCGCTGTGGCGTTCTGTGGACGAACCAGACAGCAAGAGGCTGTGATTGGCCGAGCAAGGGCTGTGATTGGCCGAGTTTTCAGTTTGTTTCTCTGTGTTTTTAGCAGCCCCTGCAACATGCTAGTCCACTGTAGCCTACAAGCTTTGTACATAATGTTAAACATAGCTTTGGATTCAGTGGCAAGATTTCTTAATTGTACAGTGCCTGTCTCTCAGTAATGTTTTAAAATGAGAGCTTCGTCAGCTGGCATTAGACTTTATCGGCAGTCATGAGAAGTTCGCTTGCTAACAGAACATAAATATGCTGCCCAGAAACCTCGTGAATAGTTCTGTTTTTTTTTTACTACACTAACGAGGTTGAAATATAGCCTTTGCCTACAGCATCTCCTTAACAGTAATGTTAACAAAATAACAGCATTCATATGACAAAGGACAACGAATTCGGTCACTCAAGACTGTGCCACAGCAACCAGTGTAGGCTACAGTCCTACCCAATAGGCCTACTCGATGTCTGACGGTAGAGTGGGTTAATGCACGTATTTCCAGAACAGGTCTGCAACTTTCAGGCAGTTCTGAGTTGAATGGGGTGCGAGGCCCTGTGCGAACTTGACAGATGCAAGGCTCTTTTCACTTACGTGCATGATGTGATAGCTTACTTTACACATAGCCAAGGCTACCGTCGGTGTATTTTAATAGTAGCCTAGTCTAATAAGCTACATCAGCTTGTATTTAAGAGGGGAAATTCAATTGTATAGCCTATAACATTAGCTGAGTCACATATTTGGCCATATGGTGTTTATCATAGGCTACATCACAAAACCAAATAGTGTAAGAAAGGCGAAACACTTTAACAGGGGGAATTAATTGGGCATGAATCATTGTGCTGAACGGTATTTGTCAATGAGCAGAAACACACACGGCACTCAAACTATTGATAAGATGTAGGCTACTGGTCTGTAGGCTAACATTGGACAAATAAATGACACTGACTCGCCATATCCTGACTCAGGAAAAAAAAAAATGTCTTGCTTTGCCGCAAACTCAGCAATGAAATCATAGGCCAGTTTGCAGGTAGCCTATAACGTCTTTTTCAATTCATAGAAGGGAGAGCCCAGTCTCTCCTGTGACATGGAGGTGCGCAAATAGTTTTTAATAGCTTGTTCAACTTCAAAAAGCTTCGCTCACCCGATGCCAGTCACTGGTCGCAATTTCAAAGTTCGGGAAGCTTCGTTCAATCTTTTTAAGTTTTAAGTGCAGTAGGCCCATATCTGCCCCCTTTGGAATTATATCTCGAGCCTATTATAAGGTCCAGTGCGTTATGTCCTGGGATTCGGACGTGCTCAAAAAGAGAAGAAAAAACACTTTTTTATAGATGGTTATGAGGAGCAATATGAGAGAGAAATTTGATGATCATTGATCGTTGTTTTGGGACGTTAAGCCTTTTCCATAGGCATCAGTGAAGGAGATTGAAGAATGCCATTTTTTATACGAAAATATTTCTTAACTTCAAAAATTAAGATTGAAAAAAGCTTTGTTCGAAATCAGAGACATTCCCCCGCCCTATTTTCCCCTGAATCCAGGCGTATTCCTCTAGACTAACTGTGGTGTGATTTATGTTGTATGTCCTTCATGTGATATCTTCCTGCTGCATCCAAATTGCCCTTTTTGGGACAAAGAATAAACTGAACTTAACTGAACTAAACTAGTAACCACCTTAAGTACCCTAGCAACTATCTAGCAACCACTTCCATAATGACACCCTAGCAACCACCTTAGCAACCAACATGATAACCCTTGCAACCAACCTAGCAACCACTTTTTATAGCATAGCAACCAGTATAATTACCCAAGCAACAGCCTAGCGAGTTCATTTTCTCCAGGTAGGTCCTCAGGGCTCTGACCAGACACAAGTCCATAAGCCATGGCTCTTCCCGCGAGGCATCAGGGCAAAAAGCGGACAGCTCGATGATCCTTGATCTCGCTGAAGAGGACAGGATCTTCGGCTGATAAAAGGGGTTGGGGTGGAAAAAACCTTTTAATCATCCACCACAAATTGTAGGCAGGCAGGGCTAACCAATGGCACGGTGAGGTCACTTACTTACTCATGATGTCCCGCCATCACCTCACGCCCTGCCCCCGCCTGATGCCTCCTTGCCTGTGCCTGTTGAGGTGTCCATGACCATGGCATTAAGGAGGTGGTCATCCCCCAGCCCCCACACCCCCTCACTACCATCGCAACACTCACCTCCACCATCACAGGCTACCGTACCCCCACCATCACTGGATATTGCACCCCCTCCCCCACATGGCGACCACGAACAATGAGGTGACGACTTCAGTCAACAGCCATCAGACACACAGACCCCAGATGCACCCCCCCCCATCACAGCAGATCAGGTAAGACATCAACTGAAGAAACTTCACCCTAGAAAGGCAGCCGGGCCTGACAGACTGTGTCCAAGGCTACTCAAGGCCTGTGCTGCTGAACTGGGCGAGCCACTGAAGCACATCTTCAACTTGAGTCTCCGTCTCGGACAAGTTCCAACACTGTGGAAGACATCATGTCTCACCCCCGTCCCTAAGAAGCCACACCCTAGTGAGCTTAATGACTACAGGCAGCTGTGGCCTACTGGTTAGCGCTTCGGACTTGTTACCGGAGGGTTGCCGGTTCGAACCCTGACCAGTAGGCACGGCTGAAGTGCCCTTGAGCAAGGCACCTAACCTCTCACTGCTCCCCGAGCGCCGCTGTTGTTGCAGGCAGCTCACTGCGCCGGGATTAGTGTGTGCTTCACCTCACTGTGTGTTCACTGTGTGCTGAGTGTGTTTCACGAATTCACGGATTGGGATAAATGCAGAGACCGAATTTCCCTCATGGGATCAAAAGAGTATACTTATACAGGCCTGTCGCTCTAACATCACATGTGATAAAGACAATGGAGCGGCTGGTCTTATGTATGCTCAGACCCCAGGTACACCATGCACTAGACCCCTTACAGTTTGCATACCAGGAGAAAGTGGGTGTGGACGATGCCATCACTTATCTTCTACACAGGACACATTCTCACCTAGACAAGGGGAAAAGTGCTGTGAGAATCATGTTCTTTGATTTCTCAAGTGCTTTTAACACCATCCAACCCCTCAGACTGGGAGACAAGCGCTTGCAGATGAGTGTGGATGCTTACCTGGTATCCTGGATTACAGATTACCTGACGGAGCGACCACAGTTCGTCAGACTGAAGAACTGTCTCTCTAACACTGTGATCAGCAGCACCGGAGCCCCACAAGGAACTGTGCTCTCTCCAGTCCTGTTCATCCTGTACACATCGGACTTCTGCTACAATACCGAGTCATGCCACATGCATAAGTTTTCTGACGATACTGCAATTGTGGGGTGTATCAGGGATGAGCAAGAGGAGTACAGGAGCCTAGTGGAGGACTTTGTGCAATGGTGCAAACTCAAATCACCTTCAACTCAACACTTTAAAGACCAAGGAGATGGTGGTGGATTTCCGCAGGTCTAAGCCCGCTCTGCTACCAGTCTTCATTGATGGGGTTAATGTGGAGGTGGTAAGCACCTACAAGTATCTGGGTCTCCACCTGGACAATAAACTGGACTGGTCAGCCAATACTGATGCACTCTACAAGAAAGGGCAGAGCAGGCTGTACTTCCTGAGGAGGCTGCGCTCCTTCAACGTGTGCAGCAAGCTCCTCAGGATGTTCTACCAGTCTGTTGTTGCCAGCGTCCTCTTCTATGCAGTGGTATGCTGGGGAGGAAGCACAAAGAAGGATACTGGGCTGGTAAGGAAAGCTGGCTCTGTAGTGGGAGCTGAACTGGAGTGCATCACTTCAATATCTGACAAAAGGACCCTGAACAAACTGATCAACATTTTGGACAATGAGTATCATCCACTCCACAGCACTATTGCAAAGCAGAAGAGCCTGATCAGCTGGCGACTTCGCTCACTGCCTTGCACAACAGTCAGACTGAGGAAGTCATTTGTCCCCAGGGCCATTAAACTGTTCAATGCTTCACTTAAGGGAAGAGGAGAGATAGACTTCCTTGCATAGTCTGTCTGCCTCTCCACCCTCTCCATGTTTGTGTACTGTCTGTCCACTAGCCACTTTTTACTGCTTCACTGTTTGAGTGCTATATTAACACATATGCATAACCCCTCCCTCCATCCCACACTTATGCATAACCTCTCCCTCCATCCCACTTAATATATCTATATATATATATATATATATATATATATATATATATATATATATATATAGATAGATAGATAGATAGATAGATATAGTTTTTCTATAGTTTTTTTGTATTACCTTGCCTACTCTCTTATATGTCCATGTTTATTTTATGCTGGTCTCTAGACTTATTCTTGCACTGTTGGACTTACTCATTTGCACCATCACCATGACACTCACTCTCACAGAGCACCTTACCTTACTATGCACAGAGAATCACAGGCTCAGTCCCTGCCTCAGTCATTGCAAGCGTCTCATGCTAAATCACCCACTATGTGGTTACTGTTTTAGACTTGATTTAGATTTAGTGTTATTTAGTATAATTTGTATTTTAGTATATTCTTTATCTTCTACTGTCCTTATTGCTTGTTGTGTTTTTTATATTTTATACTTTTAATTACTTTTTCTGCTGTTAGTGAATGTTGTGTGTGGATGTATGTATGCTACTGAGACCTTGAATTTCCCCTTGGGGATCAATAAAGTAAGTATGTATGTATGTGTGTGTGTGTGTGTGTGTGTGTGTGTGTGTGTGTGTATGTATGTATGTATGTATGTATGTATGTATGTATGTATGTATGTATGTATCTATGTATCTATCTATCTATCTATCTATCTATCTATCTATCTATCTATCTCATTGGCTCTGTACCTGTACTCTGCTAAATGACAATAAAGTTGAATCTAATCTAATATAATCTAATCTAGTGGATTGAGTATAAGTTGTACATCTACACTCTCTATTTGGCCTTGTCTGCCCTGTATGCCTGGGTGACTGACGGCAGAGATCTGTGTAAGATATGATCTCTGCTTCCTGGATCTCTGGTTCATCAGGAACTAGCCTCGGTTAAGTGACGGTCTATGTTCCTTGAAAGGAGAGCAGTACCCTCCCATGTGTCTTTTCAACAGTCCAGGTTTCCCCCAGAAGGAACTAAAGTTATCTATGAAGCCCACATTGTTATTGGCACACCACTATAACAGCCATCGGTTGAGGTCTGAAATTCTGCTGAGCATTTCATCGCCTCTTCTAATGGGTATTGGTCCAGAGAAATCTGTTGCGCGAACCTGCGCACAGAGATAAAGTTTTGTATGGTGATCTCCAATTGACGCAATCGGACATCATTAGTGTGGATGACTATTTACGCTTAGCTTTAGCCAGCACTTTCAAATTTGATTCGATGTCGTTAGCTCTGGCCCCAGATATAGATTTTACTAGCATCACATTTCGTACAGTAGATGCGCCAATGACCAGAGTAGCAGGTTTTCCCGAAGCTAGCTAAAGGGGAGAATCTATTAGAAACGTGAATAGGTTGGTAGTTAGCAGTGGGCTTCCTTCTTTGGATTTAGATCCAGGTGAAAGAAGTTTAGTGGACTTCTTTCGTTTGGATCTAGCTCCCCTAACAGTCACCCAAGAGCTTTCCCTTTGCTGCAAGGGGGCTGTCATGGTCCATGTATGCATCATGTAATCCTTCTGCCCCATGGTATAATGTCACAGAGAAGGAGATGAGGACCTTAATCGGTTTTAATATATTGATTGATCATGTCGTGTCAACTGAGAAAAACGGGGTTTTAGGTTCTCAAACGTCACATTACGCGTCAGAAAATGCTTAACGTCATGTGAGCGCCCTATGTTTACAGTTTGTTTGGCTAGTACTGATTATGGATGCTATTAAAGTGGTACTCATTTTTACGTTTGTGCAAACGCTTTAGGCCTGTTTGCATTTGCAAATATAGTTCAAAAGAGAAATAGGAAGTAATTTGTTTCTGTTGTTGCTAATTTCGGGATTCTGATTGGCTAACGTGGGATTGAGCTTTTCCTTACACAGCTGATTAAAAAAGCAATGCAACTGATCTCAGCTTCAAAACAGTTTAGGCTAAGGCTACAGCACAAACATTTCCATCTATAGATAAAAATAAGTCTAACCTCTGAATTTGATCGATGCATTTAAACGTTAAAATATACACAATTTTCTTACGGGGGACCATGCTCTCGGACCCCCCTAGGGGTGCAGGGGTCGTGATACTCCTGGTACAAATACATGGCAGCTGTTTTGACTGACAGAGGTGACCAAGATACTAGCAATTCTTGTCAAAAAAAGTATTGCTACACCACAATACTCAATATATTGTCCAACGGTGAGTCACTTTTCCCTGCTGCACCGACACTGGATATCAGGGTTCCCCCACCTGCTAAATACCACTTTAACCACTGCTAGCAAACAGCATAGCAACCACCATATCTACCCTAGATAAATAAATGAAGAAGAAAAATAAATGTGTATACATTTAAAGCGGTATACAGCGAAATTGTGGGAATTTGTTGCTTTTCGACCGTGGTAAGAAAAAATCCATACTGTTCCAGCCCTATTGTGAACACCATTGAAATTCAAGTCAATAATTAATAAAGATTTATGAAGTACTAAAGTAAATATACATAGAACAGTGTTTTTTAGCCTTGGTCACTCTAGTGCTGAACTTTGTCCACTGTCATCAGTGGTCATTTTACGTAAATAAAAACTAAACAAGACAGCAAGCAAAACAAATCTCACAATGATAATTAGTGAAAAGATTTTTTCAATACAATTATGCAAATGTATGGCATATTATGCAACTTGTGGTATTTTCCCCCTCCAACAATACAGAACAGAAGATGTAGTCATTTACATTGTATCAAACTACAATTTGATTCACGTTCAATACTTAACAAAAAAAAATATTTTAATCATAGGATAACATTCATGAGAA
This sequence comes from Alosa alosa, assembly GCF_017589495.1. NCBI lineage: Eukaryota > Metazoa > Chordata > Actinopteri > Clupeiformes > Clupeidae > Alosa > Alosa alosa. The sequence continues at coordinate 51,552,258 of NC_063189.1, read as the reverse complement.
AAGACAACAATTAAAACAAAAATGCATATGTCAGTGTTTACTTTGTTAATGGACTAAGTTATTCAGTCATTATAAGACAACTAAAATTAGGGCCTAATGTGATCTCTTGTAAAAACAAAGGGGGAAAAGCCTAGTATAAAAATATGAAAACATACTAGCTTTTTGAAGAAATCTTAACAACTCCAGGGGTTCACAATAAAAGTAAAACAGTGGTGTAAAACAACCATGTTGGTGGTAAAATCTAAAGGAGTCCATCAAATATTCCAAGAAAATCTTCAAATTCTGTGCAGTCATTATCGCCCAGTAAGCTGAAATTTTGTACAAATTAATTGTTAACTGTTGCTCTCTTCATTCCCTAAGAAATGTTAAGCTGCAAATATGTGAGTTTCCAAAACAGGATTTACCTGCACTTGATGCCACCTCCTTTGGTCATCCTCTTTGTAAAGAAATTCTGCGTTCCATTACGGATATCATTTGCATGATTCTGTAAGAGAAGTACTTTTTATTGAGCATATGATACAAATGGACTATCATTATATTAATCATTATATTGTACATTCCTCACAGAATAATTTACTAACTTTTCACATAATTTATCTATAATATAATCATATAGTCGATTAAGAGTCAAAAATTTGTTTTTGGAATTTATTCTAATTTTGCAACAATTGATAAAAATAACTTGTAAGAAACTGGACTTCAACTTTGGGTCAGTTACCACAGTAACTATTTCTGTGAACCTAACCTGCTCGTTACTAGGTTATCTTTAGCAAACTCAGTGTTTCTCCAGATCTCATCCTTCCTGCTAAGTATAAGTATAGTATAAGTACAGTGGGCATTACTTCAAATTGGCCAGCTTCCCTCGAGGTCCGCGCGTGACATCACGCAACTTTAATTTGTATTTCTCCAGTGACGCTGCAATGATGCTGCAACAACCCAAACAACCGGCAGATGGCTCTTGTGAGCAGGGTGTCTCGTAAAAAGAAATGGAGCCTGGAAAACCCTACACAGACTTCACTACAGAGTTTAGCACACTGGTTTAGAAATAATTTAATAGCCAGAAATATGCCTGCCCTGCCCTAATAAAGAAATATTTGGTTAACTGCGAGTGAATCCCGTTTGCAGCCGTAGAAGAAACGCAGGACGAATTAAACATTCCGGTTTTTTAGTGCAATATGATAGACAGACATCATTTAAACAAAATATAGAGCATATTAACCTCCATTGCTCAGCTAAATGCCTTCCTGTTATCACGGAGTAACAGACGATTTTTGATGGTCACAAGTTTACTTCATTAGCGGTTTATTTTTTTGATTATTAAAGAGTGTTTTTCATTTAAAGGTTTGACTTCATGCTTATTCAGTAGAACATTTAGTGCTCTCCCCAATCCCAGATGTTCACATTGCATGTTTGTTTGTAATGGATGCAACCAGGCTACGCGCTTCACCATGGCGGCAATGAATTGCAGAGATGGCAAAAGTACTCACTTCCCTTACTCAAGTAGAAGTAGAAATACTTGTGTTAAAAAATACTCTGGTAAAAGTAGAAGTACCGATTTAACTTCTTTACTCAAGTAAAAGTAACAAAGTACAGGCTTGGAAATGTACTTAAAGTATAAAAGTAAAAGTAGTCTTGTGAATGACAACCATTTTTTATAACGGTACCTGGACCACACAATGTTACTAGAGTGCAAGAGTGCCAGTCTATGACTATAACTATGAATTCCATGATCACGGTAAGGTGGACTGCACCATGCGGTGTTAGATTTTTAGAAAAGGCATTCAAAACATGTTTGATGATAGTGGAGGTTATTGTCCAATGTTTATAACGATACAAGTGGCATTAAGTGGTTCATAGGGTGTTATTGTGGATAATAGAGTAGTGTGCCTTTTAAATGTAAACAGTTGTAATTGGTGAATAAACTCTTTTGAGAGGTGGATAAACTGTAATAAGAGGTGGATAAAGTATTTCTGAAATTTCAGAGGTGGGTAAACTGCGTTTAGCCTCCACTATATCCCTGTTCAAGCCCCGATGCTGCATCTACTTATTGCTAATAGGCTACAGTAGGCTACACTGCAGCTAGAAGTTAAGCGGCAAAAGCGAGAAGAGGAGGAGGGCACTTTTGACTAAATTTAATTGAGACATACTATTACGTGCTAACGTTAACGTTACTGCCATCAAGCTGCAATGATTTGCCACGAATGAATGCCTCCCAAATCTGTCGAGTCATCTTTGGTGCGTCAAGTGCAACGTATATTCCCATCCGCTATTGATTATGCGAATAACGGTAACTCCACTGAAATTATTTGAAACTAAAGTAACGAGCCAGTTTTGTGAAATGTAAGGAGTAGAAAGTACTGATATTCATGTTAAAAATGTAAGGAGTAAAAGTAAAAAGTCGCCTCAAAAATAAATAGTAAAGTAAAGTAAAAATATCTGAAAAATCTACTGAAGTACAGTAACAAAGTATTTGTACTTCGTTACTTCCCATCTCTGAAGAATTGTTAACAGACATGAACCAAGACATATAGCCCAGCAGCAATCTATCTAAAATAACACATACTTGAAGTACCATTCATGATATGTTATTGAAAATATTGAAGTTGTGGGAAGTTTACATAATTTAAGCTGTAGGATGTTTAATTCGTCCCCCATGCTGTTTCATTTGTCCCAGCCAGGAGGGACGAATGAAACAAAAAACACGTTCGTCATAGTTCGAATTACAGGGGGTACTGGGGGGTACTATATCCCCCAATGAAGACCCAGTACCCCCCAAAGAGACAGAAATATCAGTTGTGGAGGTCAGATAATTTTTCTGATATTGTGAAAAAATTTCATTACCGTTACAATACAAGTCAACTCCTATTTTCACTGTAATAACATTTTAATGTAAAGCGATTTCAGACACCCCTATTGTGGACCGTACCATTTTTAAACACCGTGGCGCTAGAAGCAACTGAGATGGAGAACGACTTTCTCAAGCAAGTGTCAACATTGAATGACAAAACGCTAGGTAAATTCCTCCAGTAGGCTAAATTCGGTTTGCTGCTGACGTGCATGGGTAAATGTAAGTTGCTAGCTGACGTCTAGCTTGTTGAAAATGTGTTATTTTACAACCTTCATTTATAAACGTGTTTTGTTCTTTCATAGCTCATGTCACGTCTTCATACATTGAATTACTGGCTACTTACCTGTTACTTACCCACTGAGGCTAGTAAAGTGGACCTTGGTTAGTTAGTGCTACCAAGGTTAGTTAGCGCTACCAAGGTTAGTTAGCAAGATAGGCTAATTCTCTATTTAAATCAAGCTTTACATTGTGGTGAGGTAAAATCGATTGTCATTTCCAAGGAGATGAACTCTATAGGTGTCCACTCTCATTTTATCTTGAATACATTATTGTGCCCTTTTGAAATTAGTTTGGCACAGATCCTGTGTTTTTATATTACCGGTAGGCCTATGCACAAGAGGGTCTGATGTAGCTAAGCCTACATAACATCAGTGAAACCTGTGAAAACATAAAAAGACCCAAGTAGCTTAGACTAAATAGCATGTGCTAGTATTTGAATTTGTTTTTAATTGGTTGGTATTGTTTTTACATTCTATTATTTCATATGTTTAGTTTGATAAATGTAGTTTCATCTGAGAACTCTGATACTATCTTAATGAAACTAGGATTTTATTTTATTCAAATAGACACTATGAGGAAAAGGAAATGGCACACATCAGGCACTTTTTTGGTGCTAAAAGAGTAAGCAGGAAATATTAACACTAAGATCTACAAACAATTACATTAAAAGTGTAGGTGCAGTTAGGTTTTATAGCCTACACTGTTCATATGTGTTAAGGAAAGGGGTGCTCAGCAGACAGGAGAGGCACAGGATGAAAGCCGTGAGCAGGCCACAGGGAGACGACAGGATATATAAGAATGATGAGATATTCTGTAGCCTACTGTTTGTCGCATGTTTAGACCGTGTATGTGTGTTGCACAACACATGTTGCACTTGGCGATCATGGTGGGGATTGATATGGTAGTGGACCATGATGGTCAAAAGTGAAGGAGCAGTACCCCCCAATTATGGTGGGGTAATTCGCACTCTGTTCGACTTCTCCTTAAATAACTCTTGAACGGTTTTGTTCAGAGCTATACATGCATATGTATTTGACAAAGGACAGATGTATGTTGCTAGTGACAAAATATTAACTTTCAGTGTTTTACGATGTCTTTGTAAATTATGTTTAATTAAAAAGTGTTTCATTCGTCCCGGTTCTCTCCCCTATGCTCTGGCTCATAGGCGCCGATACCGCGGGTGCTCCATCGCTCGAGCACCCAGGGAAAATATCGAACACCCACGTGTGCCAGCTTACAGTCCCGGCTAAATTTACATTAATTTAAAATCAAACATCGCAGTTGATGTTAAATTCAGCATCTCTCATAATGTGATTGGCTATGTTGCTGTCAATCCCCTACTCCAGTGGTTCTTAAACTTTTTGTCTGGCGACCCCACAAAAAAGTATGGTGAGGTCTGGCGACCCCACTTTCCCCAAACCCATTCTAAGTCCTTACTCAAATACCCCCCTCAAACGTTAACAACTAAATCAAGCAAAAACTAGAAAGCAAAGTCATCTTACTCCATATGAACAAGAACCGAGAAAACCAAACAATCACGATTAAACAAGTTTAGGCTGCCGCCATATCAGATCAGAGCGCTATGTGCGTAGCGCGCGCGCACACACAAGCACGCACACATACCAGCATTAGGCCTACAACGTTACATTAATTATATTTATGGCAATAACAATAACAGTATTTTTTTATTTCCCTTTTCTGGTTTACTATCTTTAACAATTTCAATGGGAAGGGTGGGCATGCTTCCGTGAACATAGCAAGTTAATTCTAGGAGGAAATGCTGCATACGGCAACACAGAGATTTTCCTCCACGGTGCTGAGCCGACATCTGTATTTTGAGATGTCGTTTCATTTTGACAGGTTTTAAGCTCTCATTCGCCAGAACATCTCTGCAAATCACACATTGTGGGTGGTCGAGGTTATCTTTAACTTGGCAAGTGAATGCATATTTAAAAAATTCTTTCTGATAAAGCCGACGCGCCGTTTGTTCTTTTTTATTCTTACCGGCCTGTAGACCGGTAAGAATAAAGAATAAAGATCCCTGAGGATCACGGAGTAGACGCACTGGTAGATGGCACTACTGAGCTTTTGTTCAATTTTTTAAGCAGCCACCTGTCCATTTTGGCTAGTAGGCTACCTATGTTTTTTGTTTTGTTTTACTTAAAATAGCGGGAACAAGTTGAGTTTGCATAGTGGGAGCAGATTGTTTCTATCAGCGGACCAGTAGCCCATAGGCTGAACCAGATCTCGTTGAAAGATGAAAACATTTCTCTCTCTTCTCTTAACTGCGTGTAAATAAGAAAAGGGCAGAAAAGGCAAATATTATTTCCCTTTGTTTCACCTAATAATAATTTCAGACTGAATACAGAAAATAATTGGCGACCCCACGGAAGTTTTTGGCGACCCCTAGTTTAAGAATCACTGCCCTACTCCATATCCTAACCACCAAGCAGAGGTTGGTGTGAAAAGGAAGAGGACTTTTATTTGGTCCAGTAAACAATACAAAAGTAGCCTACAAAAGTGTCAGTAAACAATGCAAAAGCACAAATGTCAATAAATGGCAATAATAAAGTGTCAACAATAATAAAATGTCCATAAGGCTAAAGGCTCTTAAATTTGCAGAGAGAATCCTTGGGATTGGGAAGTCTTGCGTGTTGTACGCAGTAATTCGTTGATCTTGTCAACACAGTCTTTCATTTCCTTCCTGTCCACATCCTGTCCATTTTGGGTAGGCCTAGGAGTTGCGTGACCAACTTTTAAACATTTCTCGGGGGAGAAACCCCTGAATCTCCTCTTACATATGACATTTCATGTCTGGGCTTAAGGGCCCTATCATGACATTCTAAAGTGCATCGTCACTCGTCAAAAGTCTATTCAAATTTAGTAGGATGTCCAGTTCACATTGGGAGGGGTTTCGTTATCAAAAGTGGAGCGCATGGCGCAACAAGGTGTTCCTAGGTTTTTTTAATCAGTCATATGGGTGTGTTTGGGGCGTAACATCATTTTAAACCAATGAGAATGACATCTGTCATTCCTTTTAACGGCTTAAAAAAGCGATATGTCAAATAAATGCATCGGTATTTTGGCATTCAACGGCGCATTTGAAGAAGGCTGCTTGCGAGACCGTATGGAATAGTCATTCTTAAACCATGCTTTACTAAAACCTAGCATAGCCTTCACGCATTTGCACTCGTCTATTATTTATACTCATTGGCAAAGTGAAACTAACTTCACCAAGGCGTCAACGAAGACAGTTATATGCAGTTACTTTCACTATTGACTGACAATTGGTTACCATCGAAAACAGAGGCTGGAAAAAGCAACACTTACCCTAATATTGCTCAAATGACTGAATAAAACAACATTTATCCTGCAGAGGAGTTGCTTATATCTCGTGACAGTGCGTCTTCAGCTGTGCTCCATACGTATCTCTCGCCTCTCCCCTAATCAATTTTAACCGTCATTACCAATTTGCAAATGATGGTGAAGAACTACTCATCATGAGATGTACAGTATTTCGTAATATCTTTATTCTAATTATGTTTCCCATTGTAATCGTGCAATTTGTAATGTTTTGCATGGACGTGCGCTGGTGTGCGTTAATGAATGATAGAAGGATGGTGCGTGCACCTGCCAATATGACTGTTGACAATGTGCTCTTAAAATAACATATAAACAACTCGCCATAGACTTCTGACCAGGTGTACAATAGCGATTTTTAGACAATGCACCAGGCCCCTCCCTAGGTTGTTAATTGCCACACCCCTGGGCGCATTGTTTAAAAAATAAACGTGCAAAATACCAAATTAAACTTTGCGCCATGCGCTGGTGTGCAAAATACAGCCCTATATCTCCTACATCCACACACACCCATGAGATCAATGAGGTCATCTGACCAACCACTATTGTTAGCCACCCCTTCCTCAAGATTAAAGAGTAGGGGGGATCGTGCCTTTGCAGTCATTGGTCCTAAACTCTGGAACGCTTGCCCCCTCAGTGCCTGTCTTCAAATCCCTCCTGAAAACTCATTTTTTTCTCCCTGGCTTTTCCCTCTGGATGACTACATTTCTCTCAATACCACCATGGCGACAAAGAGGAAAAAATATGATTTGACATTTAAGCTGACAGTCAAATTTGCCGTACATAATTCGGGAGAAGCAGCGGCAAGATATTTCTCGGTTGATCCGAAGAGGGTGCGAGAATGGCGAAAACTGAACGGCAACGTCTGTCCGAGGAAGATGGCAAAAGGGCCAGAATGCGAGGTGGAGGGAGGAAGAAGGCCAGTGATGAGCTGGAGGTGAGCGTGTGTGAGTGGATCCATAGCATGCGGGCAAAGCATCAGTCTCTCACGTAAAATGATCAGGGCCTAGGCAAAAGAAATGTATGCCACAGTAAGTGACGGCAGGGATGAGGAGAGTTTTACTGCAAGCGCTGGCTGGCTGGACAAATTCCTGAAGTGCAACAACTTTTCGGTCAGAAGACGCACTACTGTGGCCCAGAAAGACGCCAGGCACTTCATTGAGAAACTTGTGAATTTTGTCACATATACAACACGGATTAATAAGGCAAAGAAAATACAGCCGAATAACATTATAGCCATGGACGAAACAGCCAAGTGGTTTGATATGGTGAGGTCTACTACGGTAGATGCGAGAGGTGCACGCAGTGTTCCACTGAAAACCACAGGCCATGAGAAGAGCCACTTGACTGTGGTGTTGGCTGCAAAAGCAAACGGGACCAAATTGAAACCTTACGTTGTCTTCAAAGGGGGGGATCAAGGAGGTGAAATCAATGCAAAATATCAGTGGGGTGGTGGTGGCCACATCCAAAAATGGTTGGATGAACGAGGAGCTGACTGCATACTGGCTTCAGAGAGTGGTGGGAAAGCTCAACTTCGCCCCTCGTTTCCTAGCCTGGGATTCATATCGCTGTCATATCAGTGCAGCGACTAAAGCTGAGCTCAAAAGGGGCTACAACATAACCACGGCTGTGATACCCGGTGGCTGTACAAAGTACATACAGGCCCCTGACGTCGTATGGAATCAGCCTTTCAAAGCCAGCCTGCATGAGTCTTATGACAGCTGGATGTCAGGGGATATATACAAGGAGTACACCGCTGGAGGAAATATGAGGGCCCCATCTCGCCGTTTGTTGTTTGCCTGGGTATTTCAAGCGTGGGAAAAGCTGGACACGGAGCGGCTGAAAAATTCCTTTAAGGTCTGCTTATGCGCAGCGTGTGTGTGTGTTTGAGTGAGAGAGAAGAGATAATTATGTCATTAACTTCGGGATATTGTCCTTAGGTATGTGGCCTGATAGTAGCTTCTCATATCCATTGTTTCAAAGATGTACAGCCCTGCGCATCTGGGCGGGAGCTGTTAGCGCAAGCAAGGCAGAGGCAGAGTTAGCGGAGGCCAGAGAGGGAGAAGTGGACGAGGATGAGGAATTCGCCAATGAACTTGTAGTTGAGGATCGCGGTGATGATAGCGATGAACAGGGTCATTTTTAACTCGTTGAGTGCCAAAAAAAGTAATATTACGTTTTTAGCTTTTTTTTTTTAAATTATGAAACCAGACACTCTAACACACCTTATATGTGATTTTGGGAACTCTGTGATGAATGGAAATGAAATATATGACGATCGAAAACTCACAATCTGTTTTTTATCTGGACATTTTATCATAACTCGGTTGCCGCTTTGGGTCGAATCAGTGACTCATGCACGTCAGCTCAAAACCAGGCCATTTTCGTGGGTCTATCACTAGGTGGCAGTCTCGCCAGGTCTTGCTGATCACTTCCCGGAAAGTTTACAGGCAACACTTCATATTTCATGAAAGACGTTATATCTCCATTTCTAGAAAAAAAAACAGCGATTTTGATGAAAACTAGCCACTGTTTAGCTTGGGATTTCTCAGGAACAGAGGCGTGTAGAAATACACGGTTTGCACCCACTGAGAGCTTAAAGTCTCACCTTTTAAACGAGCCATTGTATGTGTTCATAGCTATAACACAGAATATGCTGTGGCTGTACAAAAATCATCAACAATGGTCTAGAGTGCTGGCACTCTAGGACAAAGCTCCCGAAAACAGCTTGGCATTCAATGAGTTAATCACATGATTGCAGTTGTTTTACAGGGTAGCATTCATTCTTTCTTGTTGATGTGTTTTGGGCAACAAGTTCATATGCAAGTATAAGTATAAGAAAGTTTCTATACTCTTTTGATCCCGTGAGGGAAATTTGGTCTCTGCATTTATCCCAATCCGTGAATTAGTGAAACACACTCAGCACACAGTGAACACAGTGAGATGAAGCACCTACAACAGCAGTGCTTGGGGAGCAGTGAGAGGTTAGGTGCCTTGCTCAGGGCACTTCAGCTGTTCCTACTGGTCGGGGTTTGAACCGGCAACCCTCCGGTTACAAGTCCGAAGCGCTAACCAGTAGGCCACGGGTATTGTTCAGCCCATGGCGGTCACATTGTTTCGTTTTTTTAAGCTGCCAATAATCTAAGATATATTATAGTAGACTAATTCTTACATGATCTGATTTGTGAAACACATTTGAATTATAAATAAAAAATACTATGATGTGGTAACCTCCTGCTGTCATGCTTTCCGTCTATCAGCTTATGCTATTGGGTCGTTATTTCTAGGCCTAGCTGCTACACTCAATGAACATCTCAACACTAAATTAAAGGCTTGTCTCTTATAGATGCCTGTCTCAAATCAGAGATGGGGACTCGAGTCTGAGACTTGGACTCAAGTCGCACTTAATGGCCACCTTACACCAAACAACTTTGACAAGATTTCGGAATAATTCTTGAAAGATTGTAGTCTTTTAACTAATGCCCCCCATTCAAGCTTTACTCAAAAGACTCCAATCTTTCAAGAATCTTTCCCAAATCTTGTCAAAGTTTTTTGGTGTAAGGAGGCCATAAGTTGCACAAACAGTGACTTCAGACTTGACTCGGACTCGAGCTTCAAGACTTGCGAGTCGTGAACAACCTGTAATTCATGCAATTATTGCTTTTTTAAATGTACATGTATCCATGTATTTCTATTTAATTTTATTGGTACATACGTTAGGGAAACGTAGCGGTCCCTTTTGCCATAATGTGCAATGTACATGCGCTATGTGCATGCACTCACAGATCAAAAATGCCTTGACCATGGCGACACCAAGTCCTGCCGGAGTTTTTTGTCACTAGCTACTTTTGGTTACAAAAACTTTGTGCACAGTGAAAATAAGTGAACAGCTACATGCAATGTGTATGACACCAGGATAATGTTGCCGGTTCAACAATGTCAAATTTCATCAGCCATCTCAAAATGCACCCAGATAGGATTTACTGATGTGAAAGAGACGTTAAACTTAGCATATACCACAGGTGACAAGCTAAAAAAGTGTTCTGCTAATGCTGGGTACAGGAAGATTGCATATTTATAGTTGGCTATATGTGACAGACTATATATTTCACCAGGTCCGAGGGCTAAAGGGATGTGTTAGCATTAGACTATATGATGTCCTAAATTCGAGACCCAATGTAAGTTCTGGATGTAAAGAAAATGAAGCTAACTCCATTAACTCATTGAATGCCAAGCTGTTTTCGGGAGCTTTGTCCTAGAGTGCCAGCAATCTAGACCATTGTTGATGATTTTTGTACAGCCACAGCATATTCTGTGTTATAGCTATGAACACATACAATGGCTCGATTAAAAGGTGAGACTTTAAGCTCTCGGTGGGTGCAAACCGTGTATTTTTACACGCCTCTGTTCCTGAGAAATCCCAAGCTAAACAGTGGCTAGTTTTCATCAAAATCGCTATTTTTTTTCTAGAAATGGAGATATAACGTCTTTCATGAAATATGAAGTGTTGCCTGTTACTTACTTGTGTAAACTTTCCGGGAAGTGATCAGTGAGACCTGGCGAGACTGCCACCTAGTGATAGACCCACGAAAATGGCCTGGTTTTGACCTGACGTGCATGCGTCACTGATTCGACCCAAAGCGCTAACCCCCAAACATGCATGTAGGCTATTTGAATTTCTTAAAGCTGAACTGTGCTTAAATTGTTCAATACATGATTTCATAACAGGCCAAATAGAAAATATTTTTTTAAAAATATAGCCTAGATATCTGTAAATATTAAGATCAGATGATTCTGATCATATTCTATGTAATATGTCATGTTTCATGTTTTTGTCATGTTTCATAGTGATGCAGGTCTACTGTACCCTGGACATCCAGAGTTCTTGCGAAGCACAATGGAATTGTCTCTGCGAGACACTCTGGCAATGAGCAATGAAGCATGTTACTTTTACCCCAACATTCTGGGCTCCGTAGTTATCCAATTGCGTGCAGTGAGATTTTTAAATGCATGCTTGTTGCCGCCCCTCGAGTTGGGCCATTACATTGTTCGTGGCCAGACCCTTAATCTTTCTAGATTACCAGGGTCTGGATTTTCCAGGCTAGGTCTACTGCTGTGAATAGGCTAAATACAACTTTGATCATTTTTATGTAGAATACTGTATAGTTAGGTTTGGCCTTGGTGCCCTGACGTGTGGCCTTTGAGCCCCCCGCCAAATATGCCCAACTGAAGGCCAAGTGGCCTTGCCCCTAAAATTATGAAATTCCAAGCTTGCACATTGCAGTATTAGAATAATTTCCCCCCACTACACATATGTCAGTTGTATCATGCAGATTTTATGAGTGGCAAGCAAAATAAACAGAGTTCTTAATTTGTGTTTCTTCAGATTGCAGTGCAGGCAAAAACCCCATGAAGTTATCCTACAACTGATTTTGATACTGTACTGTATGGATGGTAGCTACATACGATTTAACAATAGAGTGTTAGGGAGAAAACAGATGGCCAAAGACTTGAAACTTGACTTGACCTTGCCCCCAAAGACTTGAGACTTGACTTGGACTTCCAAAAAATGACTTGTGAACATCTCTCTCTCAAATACAAGACAGTGCATTTTGGCGATTTGGGAAAATAAAAGCCTGGGCTATTATTTTTGAGTTTTACGGTACATACATATTTTTTAGTTTTTTTGCTCATGTTTGTGTATATAGTTGGTTAAAATTAAATGACAATACTTTAATCATATTGCTTAGGTTGTGCTGAAAAAAAGGATATAAGATAGTCAGTATTGCACTTTCCTGAGACCTCTATAAAGTCATTAAAACATAGTAACGCAAAAACCTGCTGGAGTTGTAAGGGTTATCTATATTCTTGGCTTTATGTGTGCCTGAAGTAAGTCCTAATGCTTTTTTCTTCCTTGTCATGACTTGTAATGTGTTTCTAGCATTAATGGAAGTACTAATCACTGCCAATAGATTTTTAATTTAAATCTGGAAAAAAAGTTACTCACAGATGGTGATGTTTTGATAGTAGCAGCACTAAGGATGGAACAGAAATAAATGTTTCACACTTTTTCTAAAGAGCATGCAGAATTACTTGTTACATTTCACATGGTTAAACTTACCATGGTGGAGCATTTGTAAAGTCTCCCACAAGCATTTCTTTTGCAGGACATAATGATGTTCGATGATCTAGAAAATAAACAAAACTTAAACTAAAACAAGTCTCATTCCAAATGCACATAATGTACATGGTCTTTTCACTCAAAATGTCAGAGCAAGTGACACAAGAGCAGTGTGGCCACTCACACCCATCCATCATTACAAGAGCAAATCCACACCAACACAGAGAAATATGTGTTAACCCTATGAGGCCTGATCTATTTTAGGGCATTCTCACCATCTTTAAGCAATAAGCCCCGAGAGGCTCTGGTGAAAATTACAAATGACGTGGAAGCAAAACCGGACTAAGATGTGTTAACCCTTAGAACCCTAAGCTGTTTTTAGGGCATTTTCACTACCTTTATTCATAAGGATTTATTCTGGTCATTGTAAGTGCCACACACACATATTATATATTGTTTTTTTCAGCATTTCATGTATTAGTACTAGCATTGATTTTATTTTGATTTTTAAAGAATTAAAATATAAAAATCATATTATAAAAATTCTTATATTTTGACCTATATCTCACCACAGCAAGCTCATAGCTCTACATGCATTTCATGTGTGTGTAGGGCAGGCTGTCCTGAAACGGGCAATATAATTGCCATGTTGGAGGGATACTCTGGGGCTGAGCCATTTACATAAATGTATGGTGTGTGATTTACGGAAATAAATGCCATTTTTTATTTAGCGATGAAAAATGACCATTCTGCGCTCCATATCTGTGACACGAACTGATCTGACCTGACTTGACCCAAGTTTGCCTGTTAGCATGTGTGACTATGGTGTATGCACTCATGGTGATTCTCAACTTTTTACTGCATTGCCATGAACAAAGTAAAGGCAAAAAAAGGTGTTTCTTTGTTGAACAAATTGGGATGCAATGTGATCCTTGAATTGGATGCCATGCAGGAATTTGCTAGGATCTCAAAACCGGATTATGAACATGTTTTGCCATAGAGAAACACACGATAGCGTTGGATTATAAACATGCTTTGCCACAAAAACAGACAAAAACGTGGGGTAAGTCCAGCTATATGAAGTTATTATTTTGCTGTCACTTCGTCTGTTTTATAACCCAGAAGGATGTATTTGGTATGAAATGATAGCTGTGTCTCCTCTTTCATCTAACATACGTGGCATATATATTCGATCACGGGTCCGCGAGTAATTACTCCGAGAGTAATGGGTGTGCAGCGTTGGTTTGCGTTAATATTTTGCAGTCACTTCGTCTGTTTTTATAAGCCAGAAAGATCGATATCCATGGTACCAATGGATAGCCTGGTTTCTCCTCTTTCATCTGATATGCTTGCCATTTCTATGCGATCACGGGTTCGCAAGTAATTCAAACGAGAGTAATGGGTGCGCGGGTGAACGCAGAGAAGTATAGACTTTAAATATGATGCAATTTTATTTAATTTCATGATTTTTTTTAATTTTCATACTTGATCGTACAGGCAAGTGCGTAGTCTCTTTGGAAAGCCCCACTTCTTCTCTGTCATAAAATAACAGTGTGTTACGAACATTGTGATGAACAGTCGCGGAGCAATGTAACAGAGAAGAAAGGGTGGGTTTTTTGACGCACTTTGCGTCAATCGGGTTCTAAGGGTTAAGAAAGGGAAACGTTCCCAGGTTTATTACAAGCCGGCTCGGAGGAGAAACATGAAACAAGTTGCCTCAAGTCACCTCACGATTGTCGTTTCTCACAGCCTTATATTCTGTTAGCAGGCCCTCTCTCTGCTCCTGTGAAAAAGTTCAGACACGCCCCGGACATATGCGTGCTTAATTGGCGCCGACCACCTATGGTGAAGTCTGCCATAAGACAAAAGCTGGGTCGTTGTACATGACAAAAGACTTGATTTGCAAATGGTCGAGGTGTGTCTTCACCAAGCACAGCAGTTAATGCAAATATGAGGGAGACAGGCTGATTAAGTTAAAATTACATTTGTATAGTATCTTCTTACAAATAATTTTTACTACAAGGCCGTTCTATATTGTGAATATAGCACAGCTGAGGGGTGTGTTAGGGAAGGGAGCGAAGCAAAGCTGAGTGCCGTTAAAACAACCCTCAGCTGTGCTATATTCACAATATAGAACGGCCTCTCGGGGCTTATTGCTTAAAGGTAATGAGAATGCCCCGAGAAGAATAGAATAGTTCCACCGCTTGTAGATTCTTAATGGAATTGTTGCTCAGCAACTTTGAGTTGTAACCGTTATGCATTCTAAGCACATTAATATAGAACAAAAATGCGGTCTCAGCCGTGCTATATCGGGAAAATATACAACGGCTTCGAACACAGTTCAACCAATCATAATCAAGGACCAGAACTATCCGTTTTATAATTAGTTACCGGTATTTATCCTGGTCATTGTAAGTGCCATTCACACATGCTATATGTTGTTTTTCAGCAGAGTCTAGGCTACCCAGATCTCACCACAGCAGGCTGCCAACTGGACATGACTTTCATGTGTGTGTGTGTAGGCCAGACTGTCCTGAATTTGGCAATATAAGAACCATGGTGGAGGGAGACTTTAGGGCTCAGCAATTTACAGACATATGTGGTGTGTGGCTTACAGAAATAAATGGCATTTTTTTATTTAGCGATGAAAAATTACCTTTCTGCGCTCCACATCAGTGACACAAACTGATCTGACCTGACTTGACCGGAGCTGTGTGTTTGAACCTGCCGCTATTCTGAATGCAATTCGTGTCTACACATCCTTCTTTATTGTAAAGTGCTGTATCACTAGGAGCCACACCCAACCAGGTCCGTGTAGACATTAATTACATTCAGAATAGCTGCAGGTTCAAACACATCTGGCTCCACAGGAAACAATCAAGCTCACAAACAAGCATATAGTTTCAGCTACACACACCAAATTTGGTAGGTGTATGTAACTCCCCAAGACAAACATTTTTTGTATATACATTGCATTAGCCATGCCCAACAGTAAGTGAGGTAATTGAGATTTTGTGCATTGTGGACATGATCAGTTTTTACACACTTTTCCTAGATGATTGATCCAATTCATGTCAAAGTTGGTATATGATGCCAAGATGTTCCTGATTCTAAATTGTGAAGCTTTTTTGATGTCTTTTTTTATATATATGGCAAAACTATGAATTTCAATACCCTGTCACATTCAATAATTGTGTCATAAATTCACCATGCATTGCTTGACATGGCTTGAATTTCACAAGTTATTGAATACCATGGTAATGAGGATATTCACATGCCCATAATGCATATGTGGCATACGCAACAGAAAGAATGACAATTTCACTGATGTCACATGATCAATTTTAACATATTCCTCCTAGACGGTCAAATTCATGTGAAATTTGGCAAACATGATGCCAAGATGTTGCTGATGTTAAAATACGAAGGGATTTTTGAAATATGAAATAATGGTAACACTATATTAAGACACACATATTCACCATTAATTAGCTACTTACTAACATGTATATTAGTAGCATACTAGCCATTTGTTAGTCATTATAAATCACTAATACCTTATTCTGCAAGACCTTATTCTACCCTTACTAAACTTGAAATATGAAATAATGGTAACACTTTATATTAAGACACCCCACCCCACATCATTAACAGTGCAACACTCACCCCCACTATCACTGGATATTGCACCCCTCCCCCACATGGCTACCACGAACAAAGAGGTGACAACGACCTCAGTCAACAGCCATCAGACACACAGACCTCAGATGCTGCCCCCATCCCCTCCCTTCCCCCCCTCCATCATCACTGCTGATCAGGCTATCGCACCTCTTCCCCACATGGTGACCACGAGCAGTGCGACAACAATGGCTTCAGCCAATGGCCATCAGTCTTTAGCCACACGACAACCCTCACAGAGGCACCCCTCCTCACCCTCCACTCCCCTCACCCCCCCCATCATTTCAGCGGACCAAGTAAGTTATCTTTTAAAAAAACTCCATCCTCGTAAGGCAGCCGGGCATGACAGACTGTGTCCAAGGCTGCTCAAGGCCTGTGCTGCTGAACTGGAGGAGCCACTGAAGCACATCTTCAACTGGAGTCTACGTCTCGGACAAGTTCCAACACTGTGGAAGACATCATGTCTCACCCCCGTTCCCAAGAAACCACACCCCAGCGAGCTTAATGACTTCAGGCCTGTCGCTCTAACATCCACAATGGAGCGGCTGGTCTTAGGTATGCTCAGACCCCAGGTACGCCATGCACTAGACCCTTTACAGTTTGCATACCAGGAGAAAGTGGGCGTGGACGATGCCATCACTTATCTTCTACACAGAACACATTCTCACCTAGACAAGGGGAAAAGTGCTGTGAGAATCATGTTCTTTGATTTCTCAAGTGCTTTTAACACCATCCAACCCCTCAAGACTGGGAGACAAGCTCTTGCAGATGGACGTGGACGCTCACCTGGTAACCTGGATTACAGATTACCTGACCGAGCGACCACAGTTCGTCAGACTGAAGAACTGCCTCTCTGACACTGATCAGCAGCACCGGAGCACCACAGGGAACTGTGCTCTCTCCAGTCCTATTCACCCTGTACACATCTGACTTCCGCTACAACACCGAGTCATGCCACATGCAGAAGTTTTCTGATGATACTGCAATTGTGGGGTGTATCAGGGACGAGCAAGAGGAGGAGTACAGGAGCCTGGTGGAGGACTTTGTGCAGTGGTGCAAACTCAATCACCTTCAACTAAACACTTCAAAAGACCAAGGAGATGGTGGTGGATTTCCGAAGGTCTAAGCCCGCTCTGCTACCAGTCTCCATAGATGGGGTCAATGTGGAGGTGGTAAGCACCTACAAGTATCTGGGTCTCCACCTGGACAATAAACTGGACTGGTCAGCCAACACTGATGCACTCTACAAGAAAGGGCAGAGCAGGCTGTACTTCCTGAGGAGGCTGCGGTCCTTCAATGTGTGCAGCAAGCTCCTCAGGATGTTCTATCAGTCTGTTGTGGCCAGCGCCCTCTTCTATGCAGTGGTATGCTGGGGAGGAAGCACAAAGAAGAAGGATGCTGGGCGACTTGACAGGCTGGTAAGGAAGGCTGGCTCTGTAGTGGGAGCTGAACTGGAGTGAATCACTTCAATATCTGACAAAAGGACCCTAAACAAACTGATCAACATCTTCGACAATGAATGTCATCCGCTCTACAGCACTATCAAAAACCAAAAGAGCTTGATGAGCTGGAGACTTCGCTCACTGCCATGCACACCTGAAAGGCTTCGCTCACTGCCATGCACAACTGTTCAATGCCTCACTAAAGGGAAGAGGAGAGATAGACTTCTCTGCTTAGTCTGTCTGCCTCTCCACCCTCTCCATGTCCATGTTTTTTGAGTACTGACTGCCCACTACTGCTTACTACTGTTTTACTACTCTTTTACTATTGTACACAGCCTAATGTTTTCACTACTGTTTTACTGCTACACTGTTTTTCATGCTATATTAGCACACATGATCAATGGCTGCGGTCAGGCTTCTGATACAATACTGAATGAAAGGATGGCTATAACCCTATTACCTCAACCTGTTCTTGCACTGAAATAGTTTTTTATTTTACCTTGTCTACATTACACTTGCTCTCCTATTTGTCTATATTATTTATGCTGGTCTCTAGACCTTACTCTTGCACTGTTGGACTAATGTTGTACTTCTTTTTGCACCTTCACCATGACACTCACTCTCTTGAGCACCTTGCCAGGCAAACATAGCTAAGGACTATGGTTGGACTACTGTTTGCACCTTCACCATGGCACTCACTCCCTTTAGCACCTCACCAGTCCTGGCCCTGTCACTACAAGCGTCTTATGCTTGATCACCCTCAAGCACATTGGACTTTCTTAATTGAACTTATATAGTGTATTTAGTATTTAGTTTTGTTAGTTTTCTTATCTGTCTTATCTTCTACTGTCTTTATTGTACAGTGGAGTTTAGTTATATGTTTATACTTATACTTATGTTTACCATTTCTGTTGTAAGTGCATGTTGGGTGTTAGTCTGTATGCTACTGAGACCCTTGAATTTGAACTTGAGGATCAATAAAGTATCTATCTATCTATCTATGTAGGAGCCGCATTTATGTTTTTTATATCTTATGATTATTTATACTTTTTCCGTTTTTCTGGGTTTGTGAGACTGCACCCTCTACAGGTGGTGATGGTGCCACCCGATAAATTGACGCTGGTAGCGCATGATGAGGAGAAGGCGGGCCAGCGCATACAGTCATTGACCTCTGCTCGGCTGGTGGAACGCTGCTGCAAACTCGGCCTGTGTTTGGCGTCTAGGCCTTTGAATTGCTGCCTGCTTATTCCTTTTACCACAAAGACTTTATTGCAAACCATTGCATTTTTATTTTGTATTTTTGTTTATTTACAATAAATTATCGACAACAGTTAAGTCAAGCTCTCTCTTGGATTACTTGGATACGAGTTGTGAGTCTGACAATGCACCACCTGCTTTCTCCTGTGGTTGAAAACAAAGACAAATGGAAATAAGATAATATAAGAAAACTGTTTTTCGCCACTACAATACGTCAATGACTTGGTGTGGATTCTTTTTGAAGAAAACTTGTGGAATTACTCGCAACAGAGACAATAGGAAATGTCGGCCTAACGCGCGGAAAGCTGAAGAAAGAAACATTTCGTTGGAGGTATGTGCATCCAAATGCTACAATATTGAAGATTTTTTCGTTGGACAATGATGTTTAAAGTATGTAGAAGCAAGTTGGACTAATAACTTTTGCGAAGGATAACCGAGATTTTTATTTTTCCGAAATAATTGCGGCCCGGCCAAACAAATGAAGCGGTGAAACCGCGGCCTACTTGGAATGAGCGAGAGTTTGATTTTTGAAAAGAAAATATGAACTGCTTTTGAACTTTTTGAGTACTGATGAATTAAGCCAGGAAGACATAGTTTGTGTGATTTGCGCGCAGCAAGATCAGGGAGACTCGGAGAATGAACATACTGAACAATTTAATGACTGTTAAGGAGTTTATTGAGGAAGTCAAAGAAAACATGCTTAAGTTTAATGGATTTCTTGAAGAGTTTGAACAGTTGCATGCATCATACGTTGAAAAGCTTGATGAAAAGACACGTAATGAAGACGAAAAATGGTATCAGCCTCGACATTCGCAAGTAGCTGCTTTTATTTCGAACATAACAAGATGGATTTCAACCGTAGAAAATCCTACTTCCCCTAACGCAGATGAAGTCACTCAAGTGGAGCCTTCGTTATCGCTGATTGCTGAAGAAGCAGACGCAAAACTTGAATTCGAAGCACAATCGTTTAGGTCAGGTAGTTCCTCACACACCTGTATTAGGGGCAGAAGCACCCGACCCTGCACAGTTGGATGATGAGCTGCTTTCTTTTCTTGAAAGTGACCCAGTAGTCAGACCAAAGGCAGACACTCAAGTTCAGTTTCCCCTGCCTTTTCCTGGTCCAGATAAATATCGCAGTAGGCATGTTTTACATCCTAGGCCCAGTCTCTATAGTGGTATTTGGCCACAGGTGCAACCCACCGCATCCTATAGTCTTCCTACTGCCACTATGTCCTCTGCCATTGCCACGATGCCCTCTGCCACTGCCACTATGCCCTCTGCCATTGCCGCTATGCCCTATGCCAGTTCTTCTGGCATTCCTGGCACTACTCCAGCTGCCAGCTCAGCCCGAGGCACACAGTTTACTGTACCTCCACCTCAGCCTGGAACACCCTCCACACCCAGCTCTCCGTATGACACCCATATGATCAGAGTCTTGGAAAATCATAGTGAGTTAACGAGAATGCTGATGAAACAGCACATTTTATCCACCTTACCACAAGGTAGTATCCCAATCTTGGAGTTCAAGTCATTCATTCACTCTTTTCAAAATATGATAGAGCGTAAGACTGACAATGACAGAGACAGACTGCAGTTTCTTATTCAGTATACTAAGGGCCATGCACAAAAACTGGTTAAGAGCTGTGAATATATGGCCCCAGATAGAGGCTATCAGAAAGCCATGCAGTTATTGAAGGAAAAAAGATTTCTTGTGCTTATTTGGAGAAGGCTCTGTCTTGGCCACAAATAAAATCAGAAGATTCTAAATCCCTACAGGATTATGCCATGTTCCTCAGGAGCTGCTGCAATGCAATGGAAGAAACATCATACATGGAGGAGTTGGACACTGTGTCCACGATGAAAAGCATTGTCCTAAAACTGCCTTATAGGCTCCGAGAAAGGTGGCGCAACAAAGCTTATGAGCTGCAAGAACAGCATGACCGCAGGGTCAGAATTTTAGACCTTGTCTCCTTTATTAAAAAGCAGGCTCGCATAGCTGCTGACCCGTTGTTTGGTGATCTTCAAGATCAGACAGCCATTAAAGGAAAGACTAAAGCCCCAGTTAAGACACAAACCTCTAAGTCATCTGGCAGTAGCTATGTCACCAGTGTAGCACTTCCTCATAAAGACGCAAAGCCTGAACCCTCCTGTCATTTTTGTAGCTCCAAGCACACACGTGACTCATGCAAGATGTTTATGAAAAAGGCCCATAGAGATAAGCTCAGTTTTTTAAAGACCAAGGGCATATGCTTTGGATGTCTCTCCACAGGGCACATCAGCAAAAATTGCACAAGGCGTCTGACCTGTAATATGTGCAAACGAGCCCATCCAAGCACCCTCCATACTGAGCCCAAAGACAGTGCAACCAAGGAAGCTACAGGTAGCGCATCAGCTAAGTCATGTGGTCGGGCCGGAGACCAAGACAATGTGCTCTCTATTGTTCCTGTCAAAGTCAAGGCAGCAAAAGGCAGCCATGTCATAAAAGTGTATGCACTCCTGGATCCTGGTTCTTCTGCCACCTTCTGTTCTGAGGAGCTCATGTCACGTCTCCACATTAGGGGCAAAAAGACACAAATTCTTCTGCGCACAATGAATCAGGAAACAAATGTTCCAACTCATGTTGTATCAGGTCTGGAAGTTTCAGCACTGGACAGCAACACTTTCTTGCCCCTCCCTGACACCTTTACTCAAAAGGAGATGCCAGTAACCACCAGCAGCATCCCCAAGAAGAATGACCTGGCTTATTGGACACACTTGAGTAAGGTGACTATCCCCTCCATTAGTTCCAAGGTAGAGCTGTTGATTGGCACAAATGCTCCAAACCTACTAGAACCATGGGAGGTGATTAATAGTCAAAATCGGGGTCCCTATGCAGTTAAAACCCTATTGGGGTGGGTTGTGAATGGGCCGTTGAGAAGTGTGTCTGGCGGTGGTGACTGTGAAAGTGTGACTGTGAATAGGATTTCAGTGGCGAGTTTAGAAAAGCTGTTGATCTCACAGTACAATCAAGATTTTCATGAGGTTGCATCAGAAGAAAAAACTGAGATGTCTATAGAGGACAAGATGTTCTTAAAGATGGCCAATGAGGCAATGCTGAAAGATGGGCATTACAGTCTAAGATTACCCTTTAGAAGAAATGATGTGCTCATGCCAAGCAATAGGCAAATGGCAGAACAGCGCCTCCACAGCCTAAAAAAGAAAATGAAAAAAGATGAACAATTTAAACAGGAGTATACTGCATTCCTCAGTGACATCTTTGAGAATAACTATGCTGAGGAGATCCCACAGGAAGAACTTGCACAACCGCCTGGAAAGGTATGGTACTTGCCACACCACGGGGTCTACCACCCCAAAAAGAAAAAACTCAGAGTGGTGTTCGATTGTGCTGCTTCTTTTCAGGGTGTGTCCCTCAACACAGAACTACTCCAGGGGCCTGATCTGACCAACTCCCTCGTCGGAGTGATCCTGAGGTTTCAAAAAGAGCCAGTTGGAATCATGGCTGACATCAAATCGATGTTCCATCAGGTTAGAGTGGCAAAGTCTGATGTTGATTACCTAAGATTCTTGTGGTGGCCACAAGGTGACACCAGACAGACCCCGAAGGAACACTGTATGCTTGTGCACATCTTCGGTGCTGTGTCATCCCCCAGTATTGCAACTTTTGCATTGCAAAAAACCGCTGCTGACAATGAAAGCTGCTTTTCCCCTCAGGTGGCTGAGACTATTCGTCACAACTTTTATGTGGACGACTGCGCAAAGTCTGTGTCCAAGGAGTCTGACGCCATCCAACTAATAAAGCATCTCACTTCATTGTGCAGTAAAGTCAAGCAGTTACTACAGGAGCTCTGCCAGAGGGGCTTTGGATGGGATGAGCCTTTGCCACCGGCCGTATCAGAGCGATGGATAGAATGGACCAGCAGCTTGGAAATGATCAGAGGCTTCAGCATGCCACGCTGCCTGAAACCGGATGGCTTTGGGGAAACCAGACGTGCTGAGCTGCATCACTTCGCCGATGCCAGTGAGAGTGGCTACTGTTCTGTGAGCTACATTAGACAGGTGAACAAGCAGAACATAATACATGTCACTTTTGTCTTAGGAAAATCCAGAGTTCTTCCCCTAAAGAACATTACAGTGCCAAGACTGGAGCTGGCGGCTGCTGCGCTGCTGGTAAAAGTGGACAGAATGCTGAGGAGAGAGTTCCACATTGACTTGAAGCCCTCAGTCTTTTGGACGGACAGCCAAACAGTGGACAGTGACAGTTGGATCAGGTTGCTAAAGGCAGTAGCCTGGTACCTCAGACTGAAGACTGCTTTGAGGCTGATGGTGAAAAGAAGAAAAGACCTCCCCTCATCTCAAATCGGCACCAGTTCAATTAAGCAAAGGTGGAGCATTAAGTTGGAAGATTTCAGAACCCACTTTGGTGGACAGCTCCTCACGGCAAAGGATCTTGCGGATGCAGAAAAGTCCATCGTCATCTTTGTTCAGAGGCAAGCTTTCTTTCCTGAAGTTGCATCCTTGCAGATGACCCCGCCTAGAGTACACAAGAACAGCCGGTTGTGCAGGCTTGATCCTGTACTGGACGGGGGCGTTCTCAGAGTAGGTGGCCGCCTGCATAGATCGGCAATGCCTGAAGAGACTAAACACCCCTGTATCCTGCCCAAAGACTCTCATGTCTCACTTCTCTTGGTAAGACACATTCACGAGCACAGTGGACACAGTGGTAGAAACCACATGCTTGCAGAGCTCCGCAGGAGGTACTGGGTCGTAAAGAGCAACACAGAAGCGAGAAAGGTGCTCTCAAAATGCGTCAAATGTCGCCGTGCAAGGGGCAAAGCAGGTGAGCAGAAGATGGCTGATTTGCCTTTGGAGAGAATTCTGCCAGACCTCCCACCCTTTACCAACGTCGGATTGGACTACTTTGGCCCGATTGAGGTGAGGCGAGGGAGAAGCGCAGTCAAAAGGAGAGGCCAAGTGAAGCACATTAGGTCCGACAATGGGACGAACCTAGTGGGTGCACATGCTGAACTGAAAAAGGCCCTGATGTCCCTCAACGAGAAGAAAATCCAAGATGCGCTACTTCCTGATGGCATTGAATGGAGTTTTAACCCCCCAGCTGCATCACACCACGGTGGAGTCTGGGAGAGGCTCATAAGATCCGTTCGGCAGGTACTCAACTCCACTCTGCACCAGCAATGCATCGATGATGAGGGCCTTCATACCCTGTTCTGTGAAGCAGAGGCCATCCTGAACAACCGTCCTCTCACCACAGTGTCCTCAGATCCCCACGACCTGGAACCATTGACCCCAAATCATATCCTTTTACTGAAAACCAATCCCATTCTGCCCCCTGGACTCTTCCTTAAATCTGACCTCTATGCCAGACGCCGCTGGAAACAGGTCCAGTATATGGCCGATCTTTTCTGGCACCGATGGACCAAGGAATACCTTCTTCTGCTCCAAGAAAGGCAGAAATGGATGGATGTGAAAAAGAATATGAACATTGGAGACGTCGTCCTGGTGGTCGATCCCACTGCTCCACGAGGGTCCTGGCCATTGGGCAGAGTGTTAGAGACGAGACCTGATGGAAGAGGCCTGGTCCGGTCTGTGAAGCTTCAGACAAAGACTTCAGTCCTGGAGAGGCCAATAACCAAACTGTGTCGCATCCTTGAGGCTGATGAAGGACCATGATGTTCCTGATCAAATTACAAAGGAATGTAATGTATGCCTAGTTTCTTTACATATACAGCATTAAGTGCTAAGTTATTAATTATGATGGCTCTGTTTATGGCTCCTTTTTTCTATTTATTTAAGTAATTGATTCTGTAAGAACAATTAGGGGCCGGAGTGTAGGAGCCGCATTTATGTTTTTTATATCTTATGATTATTTATACTTTTTCCGTTTTTCTGGGTTTGTGAGACTGCACCCTCTACAGGTGGTGATGGTGCCACCCGATAAATTGACGCTGGTAGCGCATGACGAGGAGAAGGCGGGCCAGCGCATACAGTCATTGACCTCTGCTCGGCTGGTGGAACGCTGCTGCAAACTCTGCCTGTGTTTGCCGTCTAGGCCTTTGAATTGCTGCCTGCTTATTCCGTTTACCACAAAGACTTTATTGCAAACCATTGCATTTTTATTTTGTATTTTTGTTTATTTACAATAAATTATCGACAACAGTTAAGTCAAGCTCTCTCTTGGATTACTTGGATACGAGTTGTGAGTCTGACAATGCACCACCTGCTTTCTCCTGTGGTTGAAAACAAAGACAAATGGAAATAAGATAATATAAGAAAACTGTTTTTCGCCACTACAATCTATCTATCTATCTATTCACCATTAATTAGCTGCTTACTAACATGTATATTAGTAGCATACTAGCAAGACCTTATTCTACCCTTACTAGACCATTAATTAAGAATTTCTCCCATGTAAGCTCCTAATTACCCCTTATTCATAGCTATTAAATAAGTTGTTGCATATGAATTATGACCTAAATATGCATGGCTCACTATGGGGCTTGTAAGGTGGTAGTACCACAAGAACAGTTATTCACCCCTAATCAGTGACGGATTAAAAAACGGCCCTGGCATTTTCACCAACCAGCGGCCCACACAGGGACGCGCACGCACAACACACCAATATAACTTCACATGCACAGGAAATAACACACACGTTTGTAGCCCCATTGGTGATATACTCTAACTTTACTAAACATAAAGACTGAACCAAGAACATGGATATATCAATGCACAACTCCAAAAAAATGAATGCAATATGAAATATGAAAATGAAAAAAGAATAGCCTAGAATAGATCATTAGAGCAGCTGCTCCACAAACGTGTCTTAATTAACGTCATGCAGTTAACAAGGTGCGAAGGAGCTTGCTCTTCTCCGCAACACTGTCTATCACGTCATCAGCATCCAAGTTTATTACGACCTCTTTCTCTGTCGCCATCAGCATCAAGGCCTCCAAACTATCCTGTGACAATTGTGTCCTTAGGCGATTCTTGATGAATTTAAGAGTGGAAAAACTCCGTTTGCATGCCACTTGAGTACATGACAGTGTTAGTAGGAATTTCTATGCTAACCATATGTGACCCTTCAAGGCCAGTCGTCTTGCGCACAGTGCTATTTTGAGAACATCCATGATAAACAAACGGACGGGCTAAAATGTCGAATTTCACGTTTGTGCATAATTCGACAGTATACAACAAATTTCACGGATAAACATACGTTTTGACTGTTAAACCCTGACTTTATTTAGGTGAAGATTAAACACATTAGCAGTCATTCCATTTGTCCACGCTGCTATAAGGTTTTACGGTAGAGCTAAAATGTAGCCTACTCATTACTCAATGTGCAAGCTCTGTATCGTTCTTGGCAGATATATATATATATATATATATATATATATATATATATATATATAACCGAATATGAACGTGAAAGACTTGCCTTTCAGGGCACGAACGGTCAAAAGCACAAACTTTTAGAAATATCCTGGCGTCATTTTACGGACCAGGAGAAGTTTTCCATTGACGTAGCAGTAGCACATTTTAAAAGTGGGCTTATAGCCTACACAATCTGTGTACATAGAACTTCTTCTCCCCTTACTTCCCCCGAAATACATTAATTATATTCTATAGTGACACCTTATGATTGTCCCTGGTATTAACTAGGGGGCAGAAAAAGACACTCACTCGGTTGATAAAACTGGACATAGTCAGTCATCTGCTACCGTAAGGCAAATAATAGCTGTGTCCTCACACTATCGCACGTGACAATTTACTTCAAAAGGTGATTTTCTCCTCTTCTGGCGTATCGTGACAGGAGAACCATGCCAACTTTGGATGCGGTTATCTTAGCGATACTTTTTGCAATACCCTCAATATACATATCATTGGAAAGCGTAGTCAATGGCCGTTCATGTGAGCACATTAACTTCATTTTGTTAATTTTACCAAAACAACTGGTTTCGCCTTGCAGGGTCACATATATTGATGTAGGCACAGGTAAAGAGGTTTAACTGCTGGAGAAGGAAATAGCAACAGATTGCACAATTCTTGCAGGTAGCACATTTATTGCTCACCAGGTTTATTTCTGTATCTTCCTCTATCTCCGCAGCATCATCAAAGTCCGACACTCTGACTGTGTACTCGTTTAGAGGAGACTTTTTCAGGCTGTCCCAGTGCGTAGCGAGGTGTGTCAATTCCGACTGTAGATTTTCGACTGTAGCATCTTCACTAAATTTAAAGGACAATTCCGGCGCAAAATGAACATGGGGTTAATAACACATGTGTACCGAGTTCGACTGTTCGCTGGGATTTGTTTTCATGCTAGTCGAATGTGACCAGTTTTATTGCAAACCGCAAATTAGTGAATTTCTATACCACTAACAAGACTCAAAATAGCACCACACTTACACAGTAGCATAATGAGGGTCTCTACATGTAAACCGAAGCATTGAGAACTTTGTAGGTGTACAGGCAGTTTATTAAAGGAGAATTCCGGTGTGATATTGACCTAAAGTGTATTGAAACATGATACCGAGTGTGAACGTATGTCTCATAGCACATCTCGGCTTGTCCCCTGCACTCCAAAATCTGGCGCTAGTTAGCCGATGCTACCAAGAGCTTTTTCAATAGTGGTGTTTCGGCATCGGGCTAGCCATGCAAATAAATCACTGTTTTACACCCATTTACGAGGCTCAATGTATCTCCACACTTCATTGGTAGACTTCCGAGGGCCCTGACATTTAAAACGAGACATTGAGAACTTTGAAAAAGCACTGGTAGTTTACTTACAAGACGATTTATACAGACAGTATCTTCCACGAAGTTTAAGCGTTTGCAGCCATCTTGAATTTAGTCACGATAAGTTAGAACAAATCGGTAAAATTAACAGGTATGATAAGGGATCAGATTCCAAAAATAATTTAGGGGAAATGCATGGATTCCAGTTGCTGCTACTGGAAGAAACTGGAATCCATGCATTTCCACTGAATTAATTTTGGAATCTTGTGATGAAGGGCCGACAAGCATGCCGCCCCGTGATTGGTCGGCCCAAACCACCCACGAGAGGCCGCGGCCCTTCTGGCATCTGCCCAAACAGTCCAGTCGGTCACTGTCCCTAATAATACTTATCAAAGATGCTCTTTTCAAATGGAACTAGACACTAAACCACTACTGCTAATAGTGTACAAATAACTCATAATTAAGTCTTTGTAATGCAGAATATGTTCCCTATCTAAAATCTTTTTTTGTATTTGTGCTAACTTTGCTTCTTGTGTGCGCTGTAATGCACTTAATAAGTGTGAATAGGAGGCAACTTTAGTTTAGGGAACACATGGGAGTTAATAAGTGCCAAATTAATTGTGAATTAAATGTAAACAAAGACCCAACTTTAGAATAGGGCACATATTCTGCATTACAAGTGGGCAGCCGTGGCCTACTGGTTAGCGCTTCGGACTTGTAACTGGAGGGCTGCCAGTTCGAACCCTGACTAGTAGGCACGGCTGAAGTGCCCTTGAGCAAGGCATCTAACCCCTCACTGCTCCCCTAGTGCCGCTGTTGTTGCAGGCAGCTCACTGCGCCGGGATTAGTGTGTGCTTCACCTCACTGTGTGTTCACTGTGTGCTGAGTGTGTTTCACTAATTCACAGATTGGGATAAATGCAGAGACCAAATTTCCCTCACGGAATCAAAAGAGTATAAGTACTTATACATACTTCTACTATTACAAAGACTTAATGAGTTATTTGTTACACTATTAGCACTTGTGGTTTTGTGTCTAGTTCCATATGAATAGACCATCTTTCATAAGTATTATTAGGGGTGAATAACTGTTCTTGTGGTACTACCACTTTATAAAAGCCCTATGCTAAGCCATGCATATTTAGGTCATAATTCATATGCAACAACTTACTTAACTAGAAAATGCAATTCCAGGGAATTACAATTGCATGTGCCTAAAAGCTGCTGTGTATAACATTATATTACTTACAGTATGATTATTCAGAATACACAGTCTTACAGTATTCTTGAAAACGACTTACTTGGTTAGATGTTAGCTTAGGGTATATGACAGTCAGTAAAAATAAATGGTCAATTCAATATTGATCAACATTCTTTGTTTTAATACAGCAGAATGATACTCAGAATACACTAATGAACACTTACCAATGTAAGCTTGAAGTAAAAATCACAGTTGTGTGTATATATATATATACATACACATACAGAACTTGATAATGCCAATCATATTATCCTAAGACAGATCTATTTATCAGTGGTCACTCTGAACTGGCAGCAACAGCTAGAGGCCTCAATTAATGGTATTAGGTCAAATTTGATGGTGATATATACACTGAAGAATAAAAGAGTCAGCCCTTCAGATGATCAGTTTTAGACAGAACTTAGGTTAGAATCTTATTTTTCACACAGCACAGCTCAGGTCTAAAAAGAGAGGTCTAACAGCACAGCTATGTTTCACAGATGTTACAGCACAGGAATGATTCAAAGGTATGAATGATTGACAAATATGATTCACAGGTATACATGTTCTATATAGTTAATGAGTATAGTCCTCACACAACAATATAGTTCTCAGAATGTCTCAGTGTAGATCTCAGATAAGTCTCAGTATGGTTAAATGGTATGTGCACAGATATGGTTACATGTTTGTAAGAATGTATGTTAGTATGTTGCTAGCAACATTGTCAGAGATGTATGGTTGACAGGTGTGCACACAGACAGGCACACACATAATGTCATACATGGTCATCACCACTGGTCTGGTCTGGAACCTAAAAGACAAAAGCAAACAAGTTTAACAGTTATGCCAAAACAATACAAGGAATGTCCGCAATTGTCCTAACAGTAGCCTATTCATGGCTTTAATAAGGTCCCTTTCCACAGGAGTATAATCAAGCACCAAATGCATTCATAATCTAGGTGCTTGATTGTATACACCTGTGGAAAGGGACCTGATGAAACCCATCAATAGACGAACTATGATGATAGTGTTTTTACTTAGGCTATGTAAGAATCAGGAGCATAGAATGAAAACGTAGCCATGGCCTATTTGATACACAAACAAGCGGTGAACAACGTTACAAATTTGGTAAAAAATAAAAACAGGAGCATATTTGTTAGCTTTAACTAAAATGTGAACGGTGGAAGTTATAATGTTATGACCATCAACAATGAGTCATGTTATTCATGCCCTTCATGACACCCATGATGGGTTACATCAGGTTCCTTCACACAGTATAATCAAGCACCAGTCTGCATTCATAATCTATTCTAGGTGCTTGATTCTATACACCCGTGTAAAGTGACCTGATGTCGAATAAAATCAGAGCCATAGTATCTGTAGGCCTACTTACTTCTCTGGTTTATGTTAACATTCTAGTTAAAACGCTGCTGGTTAGTAGGCCTAATGAACAAATGTAACGTTAACGTTAGTGCATTAGGCCTACGTTTGATTGTCGTTATCTATCGAAACCTACAGCTAACCGGTCACTGTAACATTGACGACATATTAACATTGATTAACAGTGGGTTTCCTTACATAATCAACATAGCAAGGTACTAACGTCCACTAGCCTATTTCACTAATGTTAAAACGTTAACGTTACCTAACGTTATAACGTTAGTGTAGTTTATATGTTTCATACATTCATACATATATAACGCTAACGTTACATAATGTTTGACGACATAAATGACTCAAATACCAAAAACCGGAACACTTACCTTGTCTGTAATTAGAGAAATGTGCCTCTGAATGAGAGTTTCACGAGCAAATAAAGTGACCACGGCACAGCAGCCGAAGACGTTCAGCAGATTCACAGCTCTAGGTAGCTTACTGTTGATTGCTTTCAGGTGGAGGTCACGTCATAATGCTAAAAGTTGCCACCATGGCGGTCAATGTTAACTCTATGAGAATTTCTTGCTCTTTTATCGTAAATATCTCAAAAAGTATAAAGTTCACAAATGTAAAGACATTGTACAATTGTCCTTTGTAGGAGTGTTTAAACGACATCAAACGGTTCAGTGGTTTTAGAGCCTTTGAACGTCAAATTTGGTCGGAAGAAGAATAATAACTAGAAAAGCATTTCCTGAAGGAAATACAGTGCATGAAAATGCAAAAATATGATGTAAAATATCATACAGAGTAAAAACAAACTATATTGGTTGCTAGGTAGATGAGGTTTAACCCTTTAGGCGCCAGTTTTTTTTCCCGAAACGTTCAATTTTGACATCTTCATTTCAAAAGGCTATATCTTAAAAGTGATAAGAGATAGAGACTTTCTGTAAATTAGAGAAATATTAAGGATGACCCAAAGTTTATGTAGAGATTAAATGTTTATATCTAATTTGCATATTATGACGTCATATGGTGGCGGCCATCTTGGATTATAGAATTTTCATGAAAAGTTGCATGTTTGAATGATAAAATGCACCACTTCTTTTCCCCCAAAATGTCCCTCACCTTCTGTATGCTATATTGCACAATACTGAATGCTCCGGGTAAATAGTAAGTAGTAAACCAACTGTATAAATCATTACTAATAAATGGCAGAAACTTTGAGGCTGGCCTTTTGCTGTAGAGATTTTCCATTTACTACATACAGTAGGCACTCTGATTCCATGTATGGGGCACATATATATTATTCAGATGACACACAAACAGAAGTAGACAAGACCTGTTTAGTTCAAAAGCTCACTTGCCACTGCAAGGCACAGATCAGGAGTGAGATGATCGAGACAAGACAAAGAGACAATGTTAGTATTTGTTTTCTTTTGTTGTTTTTTGTTGATGTTTTTTTTGTTGTTTTTCTTAGCTGACAAAGACACACACATCACAAGGACATGAATACACAAAAAAAGAACACATGTCCTAAATGGTCAGGGAAATAGATAATCAACAGTGTAAATCATTACTAATAAATGGCTGACAATTTTTTTTTTTATGTAGCAGGCCTTTTTTGCTGTAGAGATAATGACTATCCATATCCATATCCTATCCATACAGGGCCGGCATTCCCATCATCTTGTGATGGACTATGCATGGCCTAATGGCTCTCCTGCCCGTGTCACCACCTCTGCTCCTGTTAGAGCAGCATGGCCAGATCTGCCACCCGGCTCGCGTCAGTGGAAGAATTTCGCGAGCTCGGACTAGGCCTACTGTCATTCTCATTGCGACTCCCCACACTGCCTCTACGTTCCCCATAACTGTCCTATGAGCACTTCTCCTCTGCCTAACATACCCAGTGGCATTAGACAAAGGCTCCACCATTACTGTCGCCGC
>NC_063189.1:50998385-51190485 GCF_017589495.1 Alosa alosa | reverse complement strand
AGAATTTATTTAGATCAGTCATCATGCTCATTTTAATGGTAAAAATTAAGTTCTGCTGTGTTTATTGCAAAACAAAATTCTGCGATATCTCCCTTGATGTCTCCGCCTTGATCCGTCAGGCAGACTGTAGCCTGCCTGTCCGAGGATATACGCCCTCTGTTGTAACTCCTCCCGGCTAACCTCCTGAAAGATCGCGTTGATGAAAGAAACCAGACAAGTCAGACTCAGCCGAGATCAAACAAACCCTAATGTCTAATAAAGGAGAACACGCCACTCTCCGGGGAAAACTTCCGGTTTCTAAACTGGATTTTGCAGTTCCTTTTCTGGTTCACATGCGGTGTTGCCAACTATTTCGAATGAAAAGTAGCTAAAACCAGCTCAAAAAGTGGTTAAAATGGCGATCACCAAACTGAGTTTTTTTGCATATTAGTTATGTCAGCCGCGTTGTACTAAAATAAAAGCCGGTAATGGCCCTTCAGTTCCCCTTTTACTCCTGTTTTGTACTTTCTCCCTCATATATAGACGGCTTTAAGAACCCTAGTTTAAATCATGTTGATTTAATATACTTGTATGTTGTTATTTTATGGAGCTACCTACACCTTCTGTAGCCTATCATCTAGACTACCACTAACATCAGATGGCTGAAAACAGTCATTTTCCAACCTATTCACTGCTCCATCTTGCTTTGCACTTGCTTGAGGATCTGATTATAATATGCTTGACCATAGGGTAGGCTACCGCGCAATCAACCCTTACCTTAATGGCTTCATATTTTGGATATATTTAGGCTACATAATATGGCTTCAAATGTCCTTCAGGACAGGCCGATGAATTTTTTTTTTTTTTTTACTCGGCCGACAGTCCTGCATCAGCTTGCATTAACAACAGTGAAGCTAGGCCTACATAGCCCTCGCCGAATGATAGGTTTTTCTAGCATTCACTGCTTTGCTTATTGAATGAGTTGTAGGCTTCAACCTACTTCCCTTTGTTCAGTGTTGCAAAGCGTGATCCCTGTTCCCTGATCATCATGTCATTGCTCTCGTCTGGATTGACTCTCTTGTTTGTAATTTCAGCCGGTTGCTGCCTTCAATGGCGTTGTCTGAGCTTAGATCTATAAGAGCATCTACTTCCTTGTAAGCCAAATGGGCTGATACCCAGCCTGGCTAGGCGCCACCACTTCTCAATGAGGGGCGTGGTCTCTAAGGAATAGCGTTCATTTTTCGTATTTGAAAAAAAATGCCCAGAATCCGTTTATTGGGTGCCGCGGATCATCTATCAAATGCGTCTGTGCATAGCTCATCATCGTCTTGCTTTCCCCACCTGTTCTGTGATTGGTTCCTATCTCAGGCGAAGGGTGCTCCATGGTCTCCCAGGCTGCCTTAACTTAGCGTGAATCAAATCACTTGGCATTAAGGCAACATGTGTGGGGAACCTAGAGCTGAGCTGTTACTATATAGACCAGTCATTCCTTTTATAATCATGGGGCAACACTTTGGGCGGAATTCGCCATGTAATTCACCTATGAAACAGGCATGAAGGGAAGTTATTTTCTGATGTTTCAACAACGAAACAGGTTTGGCATCTTTTCTTGAGAAGATTTTTCTCAGCTTTAGCTGCTGCTGATCCAACCTGGGCAAAACTGAAGGATAGCGTAAGAAAACAAAAGTCCTGACCACAGAAAAAGAATCGCCAGATTTGTTGTCAGTCATGAATAGATACTTTTTTCGGTCATCCAGAGGCGACCAAAAGTCGTTAAATCTAAATTCAACTGTACTGTCCGCATGGTGACTCGCGAATAAGTGCTTGGGAATGAATGGGGCCTGTGGAGCTGTACCCCTCAAATCCACTTTTTCTCCGGGATATCATTTTTTTCCCAGAAATGAATGTTGCAGTCGAAGGGGGCAGAGAAAATACAAACCCACTTTGGTAATTATTTTTTGAGTCATATTTGTTCTAAAAGCCTTTCAAATGTGTCAATGGCGGTCATTCATTAGCAGAAAACTGGTGTGTTGTGAGCAGCTGCTGACCTAACCTGTAAGAAATCGAAAGGGCGGTGACTACTTTCGTTCATTCAACTTTTGACCTATCCATATTAAGCTTGCAGAAACCACAATCAAATATTCAATTTCTCCGCGACAACCAGGTGAAAGAACAAATTTAGCCGTCTAGCTCCATAGACCCCATTGTTTTGCACTTATTGTTTGATAAGCCCCTAAGCGGAACTGCAACAGATTGCAGGTACAATGGGTTAATAAGGGATTGATCCGGCTCTAAATAAGCGGGCTCTGTCATGGCGTAGTGTACCTCCTCAGTTGTTTACAGATGAGACCAACAACAGATCCGCGACCTTGATTAGGTCATATCAGTCCACTTAAATTCAATTGTAATGCTTGTGCTGCTAAACTTTTGTCAATAAATGTTTGTATAACCTGCGACAGGGGTAATGGCCTATGCTTGTGCAGGGACGGTCTATAGTCTAATATCTAGGTTCAGTGGAGATTGGTGGTAGGTTTTGTCTAGACCAGATTCTAGTACTCACCCCAAAGACAACACACGTACTGGTGGATAAAGTTTATAATAAAGATATATTTTTTATTTCACAGGTCAAAATTCATTCAATTCAGTTTAAATTATTTCAATATCAATATTAAAAGGATGTGATATGTTATATCTGTTTACTATTCTATTATGCTATTTTTTTATATGTTCTATTCTAATATTCTGTTATTGTATTTATATATCCATGTACTACTTTATATTTTTTTGTTCTATTTAATATCTAAGTCTAATTGTTTTTTTTTTTAAATACTATTAATATATTAACCCTAATATACTTTATTACCTAATATCTTGTCTTATATTTATTATCCAATATTATTATATACTATAAATTAAACCCAAATAAACCAACCCAAAACAAAAGTGAGTGCACTCAAAAAATAATAAGAAAAGAAATGAAAGGAAATGGTTCAGTCCAACTTTTTGTGCAAAGTGCAATGTCCAGATCCTACCGCAATCACAGGGTAGGGGATGTGTAGCCTAACAGGCAGTCAAAAGGAAGGGGCAAGTTGATGTAGATGGTGGCGATGGTGAATCCAAATCCAGGGCGATGAGGAAATCCAGAAGGTATCCAAAGAGTTCAGGGCAAGGCAGCGGGGTTTGTTGGAGTGCCAACAAAACCAGTCTGCACAAAATTGTACAAATTTCTTATTAATTTCAATCTCAATATCATAACAATAACACATAATACTAAATATAACTAATTTTCAGTTTGAATGACAACAGCGGCATATTGCTGTAGGAGGAGTCTAATAAATGTCATTGCAGCCAGGCTGCATGACAATAGACAAGCGTTATTAAATCTGTCCCGCATTATAGCTTGGTTTGCTATGGCTTCCATGGGCCTTCATGTAGCCTGAATTAAATGACTAACAGCAACGGAGCTTACAGTTCTTTAACAAGCACATTATTATATTAAATTGTCCTAAATTTCATACTTTAAATAAACTCTATGGTTGATCTATAGATGTGATTGTCTGACTGGTTTTAAATGTCCCCAACAATCAAATGAATTACCGATACAATTTTGCTGGGCTAGCTTAGGTTTCAAGTGTTCAGGGTTTGCTTTCACCAGGATTCCAGTACCATACAAATACAAGGGGAAAAGTCTTCTTTCTTCTGTTCTATATATACAGTCTATGCTACCAGGGAATTATTAGCATCATAATGGGGAGGTGGCAATTCATTGGGTTACAATCTCCTTCCCCTTCATCAGTCTCTGCATGCGTTTACACCGGCCTGTCTTCTTGCGGAGGGAGCGCGAAGAATCATCAGGAACATTTTCTCTTAAAACTCTCAAAAATGAAGCAATGGCTGGGACTAAAGGCCTTCCCAGTTCACCATAACAGAGTCTCTCTCAGGATGTCTGTCTCTGCTTTAGATCTTCTGATCGGTTCCTCTCCAGACAGGTTAGCCTGGGCAGTCACACCAGTGGGCTGTGCACTCTCAAGTTCTAGTGAGTTGTTCTCCAGGCGGATGTATTCCAATTGGTCCCAAATTGGTATAACAGTAATAGATGGCACAGTGTCTCCCTCAAGTAAGTGTCTTTTAATAGGTTCATCTGTAAGTATCTCTGTCTCATGCACAATTGATTCCTCTTCAAATAATTGATTCTGAACAGACTCAGGGGTATGGGGTACTGCTCCCTATGCGAAGCCTGGACGAGGAGAAACATTTTCAATATTTTAGGATGTCGGCGCCAAAATTTGATGAATTACTTTCCACGAGGTGCGTCTGCTTTCTCGGACCGCACCAAAAGTACACATAACCCATCGGGGTTTTCTCAAAAAGGCTTCGCCAGTGACTTTGAGGTACCTCGCAACCGGCATCGGCCTGCAACCACTCGCGGCCAGCTACAAAATGGGCACCAGAACTGTTGCGGGCATTGTTGAAGAAATGTGTTGTGCTATCTGGGATGCCCTTCAGTCGGAGGTCATGGCCTATCCTTCGCGCAGTCAGTGGCAGGACATTGCGGAGGACTTTTGGAGACAGTGGCAGTTTCCCCTGTGTCTCGGGGCGATTGAAGGGAAGCATGTTCGCATCAGAGCACCACCACGATCGGGCAGCGACTTCTACAATTACAAAGGGTTTTTTTCAATTATCCTGATGGCAGCTGCTGATGCGAACTATCGGTTCATTTATGTCGATGTTGGCGCATACGGCCGTGAGAGTGATGGAGGTGTGTTGGGCCGCAGTGCATTTGGTCCAGACTGGCAGAGGGCAATATCAATCTACCCGCCCCTGCTGTCCTACCAGGCACCACAACGCCCAGTCCTTTTTTTTTCCTGGGGGATGAGGCCTTTCCCTTACAGAAGAACCTGATGCGACCCTATCCAGGTGAAAATAAAAAATAATTGATAGCAGATGGAAATAAACGTAGGTTTCTTCGATCAAATAGCAGAAGCAATGAAAAAGAGAGAGCGCACAGGTCTTCTGGTGTTAGCTCGTTTATAGATTGTTATGTTTATTTTTTAATGACATTCATATGCCTATATTAGTCGGAAAAACTCATTTATAACGGGAAAATGCATAGGCTACTCAGGCTCACAGTGTGCGCAATGGCACAGTTGATCATTAGCCTATAAGCTATTAAACTAATCCAGTTGTTGGCGTCAGCCGTCATCTGTTCTGTCTAGTTCCTGCATGACACTTATTTGTCTTCTCATTAAAGGCACGTACCTGGAGGATATGAAGCGCATTTACAATTACCGACAGGCCAGGCGAGCGTTGTTATTGGGCGCTTTTGATTATATTGGCTGGCGGCTTTCGCATTTTCAGCGCCCGATTGACCCTCAAACCTGAGAATGCGGTGAAGATTGTGAAGGCGTGTACGGCTCTTCACAACTTCCTGGCATCCACTGAACGTGCCAGATAAATGCCCGCCACCTTTGTGGATACCACGTCTGACACCGGCGAGGTCCGGCCTGGAGAGTGGAGGCAGCACGTTGCGGGGGACCAGAACATGTTCGACGGACCATGGTGTTCGATCAGAAGAGTCAGACCCTCCCGGAGAGCGGCACTTGTCAGGGAGCAGCTGGCTGACTACTTCTTATCAGATGCCGGCGTGTTTCCCCACCAGTACAGTGTGTGTTCTGAGGTGGGTAGCTTTTTTGAGCCAATACATTTTCTAAAAGGTCGCTTGGAAGCATGAGTTTTGATTTATTAGTTCACATAGCCTATGTTAACTAATTTGGTTTTATGTGAAAACTAATTATACAAAATGTTTATACAACGGGCTACTACCTTGATAGTGATAGGTGTAGGCCAATTCTATAGAGCCTATCCACAGAAATTAGGGTAGGCCTAGGTAACATTATTAGATAAAAAAATATATATTATTTATTATTTGTAAAAAATATTTATTTATCACACATATCGAGCACGTAACTTGACCCCCACTACCATACACATTAAAAATAGGCCTGCTGAACACCTCAGCCAACATTGAAATGGTAACAATGGAATAATTCATTTGGAGTGTGAACTTTGTGAACATGTTATCACACAGAACACAAATGTGAGTATAACAAATAACGTCAGCATTTCGCTTGTCGTCTGCAATATCGGGAGACAAAATAACATATTTCAGACAGAACAACATGACATAACAAATGTCAATAACAAATATATTATAAAATTCTAATACGTTATAACGCTGGCAACAGCATATCGCCACAATATCGGGAGACAACTGCCGCATGAGCTGCTTGATGTCGCGCATCAAAATAGCGCATTGTTCCTGCGGGAGATTTTGTAGAAAATGGCACAGGTAATTACAAAAAGTGGTATGTATGTCGCTCTTCCCCCCCTCTCTCCCTCTCTCTCTCCTCCCGTATTTCCTGCAGCCTATCGAGGAGGGTAGTCTCAAATGGATCCATATTCGGCCTGACGCTTTTACGCTTCCTTTTACCACTTCGGGAGGCTGATGTCGGGGTGGTAGGGGATGAGATGGTATAACTGCAGAAACTGTCGTAGCCACTAGTGTCAGGGTGGTGGGACGGTGAGATGGAAGTGAGGTAGAAGCTACTGATGTCGGGGAGGTGGGAGAGTCAGCTAGAAGTGGGGGAAACTGGGATGAGACGGGGTTGGGGGTAGATGGTGCTGCCTGATCTCCCTGCGTAAAACTTTCCTCCTCATCATCACCATCGTCGCCCTCATCATCTCCCTCACCTGCCTACACAGAAAAAAAATGTAGGCCTACATTTGTTTCAATTGTCCTAGGCTACCAGCATACCATTATTCGCAAAGTGCTTTATACAATCAGGGTGTAGTGGAGGCTAAACGCAAGTAACCTCAACGCAGTTTATCCACCACTGAGATTTCAGCCTATAGTGTATCCATCTCTTATTAGAGTTTATCCAAGTTTCAAAAGAGTTTGATCACCAAAGCACATTTTAACACATTACACATTCACACATTATCCACATTCACAATATGTAGGCCTAGCTACACTCATCAACACCACTGATATTGTTATAAACAGGACAATAATCTCTCTCTCTCTCTCTCTCTCTTCACACACACACGACGATTATTCTTGCCTACCGAATAATTTGACCCGGTTATCCTATGCTTCACGAATTCGCTCAACCAGCTTAGAACTGTCAATATTTTGGGGTAGCCGAAACTGAGCTGCCCCGCACCACTTCTGCATGCCACCTTCCACTTCTTGTGCGCCCGTGTGAATTTGTCACGGACACTTTTCCAGTCCGCTTTCACTTTATCTACACTTTTTCCCATCGCGACTGCAACCTCCCTCCAGGCATTTTCTGCATTTTACTTGCAGTATCGCCCCCACCGACAACGTATAGTATTGCATGCGTCGGTGCGTCGCGTATCAAAAACTGGGATGACACATTTTGCTACACGCCTACGCATTATGGAGGCCGAAGCGTAGCGATGCGTAGCCTTGCGGGCGCGTATGCGTAGCGATGCGTTGACTCTGTAACGGCTCCCACACACAGCTGCGTTCCGTCAGCGCATTCCAGTGGGTGTTCCCGACGGTAGCTATGCAAATGACTTGAAGTAAAACCGTAATGTGATTGGTTGGTGCCGTCAGTAGATTGTCTTGATTGGCCGGTGCCGTCTGTCGGTGCAGCAACAGCTGAACTCCTCAACGCGAGCAGCGGGAGAAATGCGACGCGACGGACCCACAATTCAGTTCGGCAACGGATCACGTGAGCCCATTTAAAGTGAATGGGATGCGTCTCCAGCAACGCGATGCACGCAGCTGTGTGTGGGAACCGTCAGAGCCCATAGTCAGTGTTTCAGGACATTACTGCCGTATCGTCATCGTCTCGTCTTAGTCATGGAAAAAAAGGTTGTTGACGAACATATTTCCTCTCATCTCGTCTGACGAAATTAACACTACTGGGGAACACTGTGTGGGCAGGTGACTTTCCAAGCCTATGGAGTTTTTAATAATATTCAAACAAAGGTTAATCGGAATGATAAATACCGTTATTAACCGGTTATCTAAAATTGAAAATGACGTAGGTACTTACTTTACTGAGTCTTTATTGAATCAGATGGAAATGTTTTGACAGTCACAGTCATGGTTATCATTGCAACAATCCTGCATTAGAATCTTGTTCCAATTCAGATAACCTAAATCTACTGATGGCTTATATTGTATGACTAAATTTGTCCATATTCCCTCAAAACTCACTAGAAGACATCATTTGAGGGTGTTTTAAAAAAAATGTCTCCAGGGGAAC
The DNA here is from genome assembly GCF_017589495.1 of Alosa alosa. Lineage (NCBI taxonomy): Eukaryota > Metazoa > Chordata > Actinopteri > Clupeiformes > Clupeidae > Alosa > Alosa alosa. Next base: position 51,182,209 of record NC_063189.1, on the reverse strand, counting down.
ATACCCCCTAATCATCAAAATCTTGTTTCAGTCCAGATAACCTAAATCTATTGATGGCTTATCTTATCTTATAAATGTGTCCATATTCCCTCAAAACTAACTAGAAGAAATCATTTGAGGGGTCATTTTTGTAAAAAATTATCTGGGGGAACATACCTCCAAACCCCCCTAGAATTGCTTTTTGACACTGTATAATTTAAGTACAGACTACACAGACTGTATAGTGATTACACAGAGAAAGAAATTCAGTTTTTAGCACACTTAAACACTTAATTATAAAAAAAATAATAACACGCACATGTTGAATGAAATTTGACTTGTGCTGCAATTAGTAAATCAATATACAAATATAGCTGCAAGCAGCAATGTGGGGGCCAAGCAGATGAGCAGGAGTTGTCATGGCAACCCAATGTTGCTACATTATACACACACCCAATTAACCCCCCCAGTCCCACACACACACATATACACAGATAAACTTCCTCCCCCCACAACGCCAATAGCTCCCCCACACATACTAATGACACCTCAAACATCACCAAATGTATTGTGCATCCTCAGGTTGTAGTCACGAGTCCACATACCAAGTTTGGTGTCGATACGAGAAAGTGTTGATAATTATAGCGCCCCTAGTGTTCAAAGGTCACTAAATATATGGAGCGTCTTCGGGATGTGGCCCCGAGTCCATGTACCAAGTTTGGTGTCGATACGAGAAAGTGTTGCAAATTATAGCACCCCTAGTGGTCAAAGGTCGCAAAATTGATTGTGCATCCTCAGGATGAGGTCACAAGTCCATGAACCAAGTTTGGTTTTGATACGTCAAAGCATTGCTGAGATATGACCTAATCTTGTGTTACTCTAGCGCCGCCCTAGTGGTTGAAGGTCACCAAATTTATTTTGTGTCCTCAGGATAAGGTCCCAAGTCCATATACTAAGTTTGGTTAAATACGTAAAAGCTTTGCTGAAATATGAGCCCACTTCCTGTGATAATAGCGCCACATAGTGGTCAAAGGTCATCAAATTTATTGAGCTTCTTCCTAATTGGGTCCTGAGACCATGTACTGAGTTTGGTGTTGATATGCGAAAGCTTTGCTGAGATATCACTTCACTTCCTGTTTTGTGGCTTCGCCACCAAACTTGATTGGTTACCACGGGCGACGGGTTATCAATATGGCTCCAAAAAGCAATGCATTTCTGAGTCATGGTCTGAAGATCATCTGTGCTAAGTTTCATGAAAATCGGATGAACTTTGTGACCTGTGAAAACTTTTAAGTTATATTGATTAAATCCAATATGGCGGAAGATCCAACTTAGCGGAAATTGATGTCATGGGGTGCGTTGAGTTCGGCCTCATCCAAGGATTCCAAGTATGCACCGATGTGAAAATTGTGGCCGATACCGATAACCGATATTAATTTTGCTGTTATGGCCGATACCGATATTTACCGATGTCGATATATCTGTATAGAAAACACATTCTTATGATAATCAAATAAAGAGCTATTTTCCAAAATAGAATATATCTGTATTATTTTATATCCTGATATAAAAAGAGAGAATACTGAATGTCTGATATTTATGACAGCACTTTATGCAGATTAGCCTATAGGTATGGCACACTATAGGCCTACTATTTATATTACAACTCTCCCTCTTTAATTCAGCTGTGTGGTTGAAGCCTGGAAATATTGTAAACAAAGTAGCATAGTAGCATAGTTGGCTAGCTTATCATAGTCTACTGATTGGACTGTTCAGTTTCCCCATGTGTGTTTAAGTTTAAAGGTAATACTTGTTTTCCATGGTACAGGCACTTTTGGGAAACATTGGTATTGAGATGATCAGTCAACTTGAAACCAAGAGTTTTAAACAAATATGTGCAGCATGCTAATGTTGTTAAGCAGATTTAATAGTAATTTAGCTAGTCGTCTTCTATGAGTCCTTGCTTTCACGATTGTAATGTTTTATTTGGATTGCGTTGGCCGAGTCGCGCGTGTCCATTGAGTGAGCGAGAGAGAGCGGGGCAAAGAGAGGGGTGTTGTAAAATGGTGTTGCGGCTCCTTTAAGAGAGCTCCGTGTGTGTGTGTGTGTGTGTGGGAAGCTGGGAAGGAGGGAGATAGAGTGAGGAAGTGTATGTATGCGACTGGAGCAGAGAGTGTGGAAGTTCAAGTTGGAGTCTGTACACAGTGTGAGCGGTGTTACTGTCCGAAATAAAACTCCATAAAGTTCAGCTCGTGTATTTTGCTCATCAGAAATGGGACCGTGACCCCGACGTTATTCTATCTTATAACATCGGCCCTCGAATAACGAATCTCCCCTGCGTTTCTGACTACGGTCTGAAACAAAGCAGGAAAGGTTAACAGGGGGTTTATACTGTTTGGTAAAGTCTACAATGAAAGCAACGTAGGCTACCGCCAAGTAAAGCGGGAGATGTGTGTTGTTTCTGCGGCCGCGTAAGCTGCAAAGCACTGCTAGACACTAGAAAGGGTGTGTCGGTTCTGCCTTTTCACACCGCGACACAGGTTTGTGGATATGAGTGTTGCGATTTCAGTTTTGAATCGCATATCGTTACAGCCCTATTAAATTCCTATTACGACCATATAACTACATTCTGCCTGATACACAGTTATATTTAGCCTACGAGAGATGTAAGTGCTAGGCGTGACATGACATGCAAGCCAGCCATCAACTTGACTGCAAGCAATGCGAGCAGCGCAATACAACACAACGTTTTGAAAGAACTTTTGTCAGATGCCCAGTGTCGTCTTTCTGTCAGTCTTGTTGCCCTGCTATTTTAAATAAGAAATATGATGCAATAGAAGGTCATATTTAACGGATTCAGTGTAGACAGATAACACGCTTGGATCGCTACACACACGTCAAATACACAGGAATGATTATCGGCCTGTTCACATCGGCCCTATTTTGACATCGGACCGATACCGATGTGTAAAAAAATGACCATATCGGCCGATATATCGTGCATCACTACTCAATTTGTATGGTTGAAACTTTAAGCGCATAGATGTAATGCAAAATCTGACACATTGGGGGCGCTAGAGCACTTGACATGAAACTTAGTTCAATTAATCATATGACTGTACCGAATCAATGTGCCAAATTTCCCAACTTTTTACTGTATGGTTCAATGGCAAATTAGCGTTTCGTTATAATAATAATAAATCGGCCAGTGTTAATTTTACTCTATGGTGTTAATTTTAACACTATTCCAGAGTTTATATAATCCTCACTCATCAGTGTTAAAATAACACTTGCCATAGTGTTGCCGTATTAACACTAGCCTAGTGTTTCATAATTAACTCTATCAGAGTTAAAATGAACTCTATTGGAGTGTATCATTAACTCCATCAGTGATTCATAATTAACTCTATTGGAGTAATTAATTAGTTTCTAGAGCCATATATTTATCAAAATAAACATATTAAACAAACCACAGCAAATTAATTACTTTTCTTTTTTTATTAACATTTGCCATGATATGGCTCAAATCAATGTGCAGAGGTACAATGTATGTCAAAGTTTGGTCCATAAGCATTTTGTTGAGCAAAGGCCTTATACTCATACAAATCATTGACTTTAACAATAAAACAATGTTCCTCACAATCCATAACCACATATGCATGAAAATGCTCTGCAACACTGAGTAAACATTTCATAAACAAGAAATAAAACAATATAATCAAGAGTTTTTTACAATTTCACAAACTTGTGTTTTGCTTCAAACCTATTACTAGAGATGTGCAATAATGGGCCAATTTTCCATAAGCAAGACAGATAATGCACCATGAAGTGATGTTACATGTGGGTATACCCAAAGTCCTTTTAGGCAAGTCCCTCCACTCAGCAGCCATATTGCAACGCATTTTGGGCACTTTCGGCAGGCTTCACAACACCAATCTTGCTCCAGCGGCAAGATCACAACACATGATTGGCACAATCAATGTCTTCACAACACAACACATGATTGGCTCAATGTATTTACATGTCCACGTTTTGCCACGGAGGGGGGTGTGATATATGTAGACAACACCATACGTTACAAACTAACCCCATGCATTTCTATGGAGGATTTTTTGAGTGCTGTGTCTCCTCATTAGAAAGTCTACCTCCTTAAAAAGCTCATGGTGTTCATGTATTCCAAGGCTCCCGAGCTGTTCTTGACCAAACGCCTGCGACACTTTTCGTTGCTTTAGGGCCATGCCAGATAGCCCGCCCCTCTTCCAGCATCGAGAAGTGTTCCTGCAAAATAATGTGGGCAAGAACTATGATTATCCAGATCAATAGTTGAACATTATTATTATATATAACCTTAAATGGAAATGAGTAAAATCTTACATAGCCATTGGTGGAGTAAGGATCCCTGAGATTAGGAAACAGTCACAATGCCGAGTGCATATCTTTTTCCTTGACTTCGTACTGGTATCCTAAAAACAATAGGAAAATTATTAGATATATTCAGACAACATTACAAGCTATAAAATGGAAGAGTGATTAAACATGGATTATGGACAAAATATAGACTTAACGCTTCTTGCCACTAAAATATGCTTAAGTAATATTACATTACATTAGGCTAACACATTTTTAACCAAAGCGACTAACATGGTAGCAGTTTAAGTTTTAAAGCAATTCTCTCAACAATTTTAGGACAATTTAAAAACAGTAGAATAAGTAAAGTAAGAATAAGTGCATCAGTGAGTGCTGTTTTTAAACAGTTGAGTGTCAGTTCAAGACAGGTGGTAAGTACTAGGATCAGCAAGACTTGTTGTAAGTAGTGCTATTAGAGGAGATGTTCTCTAAAGAGCTGGGTCTTCAGGAGTTTTTTGAAAATGGAGCCACTGTGTAGTTGGTAATAGATATCCCTACAGCTAAGGTTCTACCTTATAGCATTTATCAACCCCACAATCACCAGTTCAATATTGTTTTTACACAGCAATTCTACTACCTAATACCTGGATTAAAATACATTAATTTAGGGTTTTCTTGTCACTCTGCAGGCAGGTTGTGTGAGGCTATATGTGCACAATAATGATTTTTCATTTTATTTCACATTACATTATTCACCCTATTACATGCACTCTATTTTTCTCACTCAAACAGTCAATTGTGATGTTATGTTACAATGTTCTCTCACTTTGAATGAATGGAACGATAACATTGGATCAATGTAAAAATGGCACTACCACTGAAAAGTCTGAGTAGGGATGTCCTGAGATAACCCCACCCATGGAATCCCTATCGTTTAGTCAGAAAAGAGTTAATAGTTTGACTGGACCTAACTGTTGTATACAATTAGATTAATTTATTCAAAACAAAACATACCCATGGACCAGGATATTCAGAAGATGCCTTCTTGTAGTGTGTCAAGGTGCTCTACTATACTCCTCCATTATTTCCTCTCCCATTTAACTCTTCTCCAGAACCTCCTGGACCATCTATGCGTAAAAAAAGAAACAATAACAGTGATACACTTGTAAAGAGAAAACTTACATGCACCCTCTAAAAAGTGTAAATCCAGAGTACAAACAAGAAAGCTAAGGGGCAGCTAGAACGCCAAAAACAAATGCTATTTAATACCACTGATAGTGCTCAAAATATAATTACACTTCTGTGGTTGTGTGATGAGGGTCTCTACCGACAAACAGAAGTATTGTAAACTTGGAAAGTGTACAGAGAGATTATAACAAGACCTGTATCTGAAGGAAGCAAATTGCTTGGCTTCGTGTTCTAGTAGCATGAAATCAGTGGGATTTTGATCTTGCAGCACTGGATCTGCAAGCAGATCTGACTGAATCTAATAAACATACTTTACGTTCAGCCAGATCTGTGCAGAGCTGCAAGATTGAATGTGCCCACTGATTTGACACTACCGGAACACAAAGCCAGGCTTCTGCATTTTGGAGACGAGACAGACAAGGATTTCTCCTAGTGATATTTTAATTTTAAATGCTCACCTGTTTGGCTTTTTTCTGCTGAATCTCCTATGGCAGAGGTGTTCTCTTCTTTTGCACCAGTGGTGCCTTGTTTGAAGAACAAGAAAAAAAAAATTTGGAATCTTAAAGGGCTGCTTTAAGAAATTCGGTCTCCGATTTTATTTCACTTAATTCAACTAAAGGGTGACAAAATCTTTTTTTTTTTAACCATACCCACTTTATTTGGCGTGAACAACACATTTCACAATTTTCTTCATCAGGTTTGAACGTGAACCTAAAGCCTAATAAGCGCCAAATAAAGTCAAAATATACCCTCCAGTGTGCGATTTATACTAGTTTTTGACTTTTTAAATAGTTATACTGCACACCATCAGCACCTGCAAAAGGGCTGTGCACAGGGATTTTGAACTTTTCAAATGTATTTCTTAAAAAGGATCATAAGGATCTGCATTAACTCCAGCCAGGATACAAAGTGTGCGTGTGAAATCATTAAGAAACATGCCTAAGGTCAGGCTGATTCATAGTCTAAACAAGCTAGAAAAAAAAAAAAAGAAAAAAAAAAAGCTTTGCAATATGACAGTGGAGGGACTTGCCTAAAAGGACTTTGGCTAAACCACATAAAACCTCACCTTCTCGAATTAAACTTTGAAAGGAAAAACCAGGCTGCAGTTTGAGGTACTTTTTTCTCCATGGTACTGGACATTGATGAGCATTTTGCTGACCCTGTTAAAACAAAGAAAATGATTACACCAATACAAGAACAACAATGATTTGACTATCAGCAGTATATCAACTAACCAGCAAAGGACTTCTAAACTTTATTCTGACATTATTTACCACAGGTTACCAAATGTTTCAACCGCAAGTGTTTTGTCTTAAAATATGTTCATATAATCCCTACTTTTTAAGCAACATGACTGGTAATAACTTAAATAATTTCATTAGGCAGTAAACTCGTCTACATTTTACCATATCCATAAAAAAACTGCTCATAATGTCAGAGAATAAACATTTCTTACTCTGCTCAGCTGTAACGTTATGCCTGATGGACTGAATATCCTTATGCACGTGCTTGCAAGCTATTGAACCACAATTTCTACAAATATCTAAAATTAGTATCAGCTAGCTAACTTCTATACTCTTTGGCTTACCTGCACCCTTTATAAGTTAGGAAACAAAGAAATTGATCTAACCCAAATAAAGCCAACAGACTCTAACAGAAACTAATACCAGTGCCATACAGAGAATGGAGACTGCACCAAACAAACCAGGCTAACGGTTACCTTACACCTCTGTTTGATGCCTAACAGTTAAACGAATGCCCTCGTGGCTAACACAAATGCCTAACAGTTAAACGAATGCCCTCGTGGTCTAAGCTAATGTTAGCTAGCAGCAATTTTTTATAACCAAGCAATAGTGTTTAGTTCAACCAAACGTCAATGAGTCGACAGACTGTTATAATTAGTCAGTCAACAGATCCATTTGTGCCAGGTGAGCATTTGGCAGCACACTAACGTTAGATCGCTATGAACAGTGGAATTCTGGCTGTAACTAATGTTAATCAGCTAGGCTACGTTAGCATGTTAGAGCTATTCCCTAAGTGGGTATTCAAATTCCAACCGCCTTTTGAATTTCAGAAAGGACTTTAAAGGCGTTGTCGACTCAATATTATATTAATGTCAGTTTACAGTTTAAGTATTACAAATTAACATAAACTTAACCATTTCAATTTGATAAGGTTATAACCCACCGAAGTTATGTTAGCTTGCTGGATGTTGCCAGCACAATGCCATTGAGTAAAATTTGATGCGTTACAGCTAGAGAGATGGAACTTTGCACGCTCCATGTGGGTCATGTGCAGAAGGTCTGACTTGAATTTCAGCCTCGTAGCTCCATGCTACCACCCAAAACTCCACCTCTGAAGTGGGAGTGGTCAACTTTTTTTATGTTTTTCCTTCACAGTTTTTTTTGTGGGTGTCTCAGAGATCCCACCTTTGGAACAGTTGTCAGGGGCCTCAAGGCTGTGCCGTTCCTCTTGGTCCCATCCCTCTAGCACCTAAGCGTTACGCGCCAGAAGAGGTAAACCTTTATGCGTTTGAACAGTTTATCTCCTTCCGGCAATAATCCACCGACTCCAAACTGATCCTGGCTTGTTTGTGATGTCCCGTTGTTCAACATATTCTGATTTCATACTTATCGGACCAACATAAGTGAGTTTTTTTTGGCTAAAAATGTAAAAATGGCTAAACGTTAGCAATTCCACTGCTTTGTTATTTTGCATAGCAACCACCATATGTACCCTAGCAACACCCAAGCAACCACCTTAATTACCTTAGCAACACCCTAGCAACCATCTTAATTACCCTAGCAACCACTTGAATAATGTCAAGCTAGCAACCACCATAGCAACCAACATGCTTACCCTAACAACCACCATAGCAACCATGTTATTTTTCATAGCAACCACCATATCTACCCTAGCAACACCATAATATGACCATAGTAACCACCATAGCAACGCCATTACTGACCTGACCAACATATGTGTGTTTTTTGGCTAAAAATGTAAAAATGGCTAAATGTTAAATCCAAAAAGTAGTTTTGCCAGCACCCGTTACAGCTAGAGAGATGGAACTTTGCACGCTCCATGTGGGTCATGTGCAGAAGGTCTGACTTGAATTTCAGCCTCGTAGCTCCATGCTACCACCCAAAACTCCACCTCTGAAGTGGGAGTGGTCAACTTTTTTTATGTTTTTCCTTCACAGTTTTTTTTTGTGGGTGTCTCAGAGATCCCACCTTTGGAACAGTTGTCAGGGGCCTCAACCACCTTGGTCCCAAGCACCAACGGCGCCAGAAGAGGTAAACCTTATGCGTTTGAACCGTTTATCTCCTTCCGGGAATAATCCACCACTCCAAACTGATCGTGGCTTGTTTGTGATGTCCCGTTGTTCAACATATTCTGATTTCATACTTATCGGACCAACATGAGTTTTTTGGCTAAAAATGTAAAAATGGCTAAACCAATTCCACTGCTTTGTTATTTTGCATAGCAACCACCATATGTACCCTAGCAACACCCAAGCAACCACCTTAATTACCTTAGCAACACCCTAGCAACCATCTTAATTACCCTAGCAACCACTTGAATAATGTCAAGCTAGCAACCACCATAGCAACCAACATGCTTACCCTAACAACCACCATAGCAACCATGTTATTTTTCATAGCAACCACCATATCTACCCTAGCAACACCATAATATGACCATAGTAACCACCATAGCAACGCCATTACTGACCTGACCAACATATGTGTGTTTTTTGGCTAAAAATTGAAAAATGGCTAAATGTTAAATCGCCAAAAATGTAGTTTTTGCCAGCACAATACTTTGCGTTAAAGCTAGAGAGATGAAACTTTGCACGCTCCATGTGGGTCATGTGCTGAAGGTCTGACTTGAATTTCAGCCTCGTAGCTCCATGCTACCACCCACAACTCCACCTCTGAAGTGGGAGTGGCCAACTTTTTTAAAGTTTTTCCTTCACAGTTTTTTTTGTGAGTGTCTCAGAGATCCCACCGTTGGAGCAATTGTCAGGGGCCTCAAGGCGGTGCCGTTCGTCTTGGTCCCATCCCTCTAGAACCTAGCGTTACCGCTCCAGAAGAGAGAAACCTTGTACGTTTCGAACAGTTTATCTCCTTCCGGGAATAATCCACAGACTCCAAACTGAGCCTGGCTTGTTTGTGATGTCCTGTTGTTCAACATATTCTGATTTCATACTTATCGGACCAACATAAGTGAGTTTTTTTGGCTAAAAATCGCTAAACGTTAGCAATTCCACTGCTTTGTTATTTTACTATGGGGTGGTGGAGATAATCACGTACAAGAGGTTTCGGTGGGCATGGCTGTTGTTCCTTAAATTGGTGGACATCGGGTTGAGGGCTTTTGTTGTCCTCAATGCGGGCCTAATCCAAGGTTGGATTATCATCACCATGATCATCATCATCATCATCATCACTATTGCTATTATTATTATTATTAGTAGTAGTAGTAGTAGTAGTAGTAGTTATACTAGTAGCAGCATTACAGTTGAACACAACTGAACATATAACAACAGGTATGTGCTCCTTGCAGGGCTGTGGTGTTGGATGGCACCACACTTGGTTATCATCGCCGGTTTGCCAAGCAGCCCCAGGCTACACCGCCCACTCAGGACCAAGGGAAAGAAGGAAGATAAGTATTTTTTAACATTGTATATGTGTGCAATCCTTCAACTTTTTTTGATATGTATTTACAAATGAACATCAGTCATAGTATGACATATGTCAAGATTATATTATACAAATATAATTATACAAAATAAATGACAGTCATCAATTTTGCTTTTCATTCCAATAGTCATAGTGATCGAATTCTGATCAAGTCCCCACACCTCAGGGAGGCCCTGAAGAGGTATGGGGAAGGTCTAACTGGGCAAGATGAATGGGCTCAACTTCTGGTGGTTGCAGAGAAGGAGGCCCCATTTATTTTGCCCCTTTTGAGGAATATGGCTGAGGAGGGCCACATCATCAAGCCTGATGAACCCTACAGGGCTCTTTTCAAAGAGCTGGCTAAGGCCACGCCAGCTTGTGCTCTGTGTCATTTGGGGCCTGAGATGGACAGCATTATTAAGTGTCATTTGGGGCCTGAGATGGACAGCATTAAGTGCCTCATGACAGCAAAGGCTCCATTCCACAATGAAGAGGAGGTGGACTAATGCTGGTGATGTGGATGATGCCGTTTTTCCCCTTCCTCCCCATCCTGAGAGCCAGGGGTGTGTATGAGGCGGATATAAGGAGGAAAAAGATAAGGAGCTGTAAAAAGATTTCCCCAAGGCACTTTGCCCTCATCCCAGGAATCTTCACAGTGCTGGCATGGTGTGTTTTCAAGAATCACATTTCACCATTTAAATGTGGTTAGTTATATTTTGCTCTATAACTTCATGTCATATTTACACTAGGTGTCTGCACCAGCATCAGGAGCGACAGCACCAGCAGCAGCATCAGCACCAGCAGCATCAGGAGCGGCAGCAGCATCAGGAGCGGCAGCATCATCAGGAGCAGCAGGAGCGGCACCACCAGCAGCACGAGCAGCAGCGGTAACAGGAGCAGCAGCAGGAGCAGCCGGAGCGGCACCACCAACACCAGCAGGAGCACCAGCAGCAGTAGCAGGAGCAGCACCACCAGCACAAACCATCACAGCAATTATGCTCAGTTTCATGATTATGACATTTATCCATGTCAACAAATCAACATCACATCTGGCCCACGCCTTAGCGCTTCAGCAGGTGATTTTCTCTGGTGGATCAATGCACCGGCTGGTCGATCAAAGCTGGGCTGCAACTAATGATTAATTTCATTGTTAATTTATGATCAATTGATTCATCAATTGTCACAGCTCTACATAGTGGGAGGCGTAGTGGTAGTAATCAAGAGATCAAACAGTGGCTGACAAAACAAACACAAAAATTTAGCACACTAAATAGTTGCTATAATATCATTATTGATTATGTTAAAGCAAGATATGGTAGTCATCACAATATGAAGATGGAGCTCATACAAGATTTTTTTTTTTATAGTAAAAAGTAAAAGTTATGACACCATCGCTCAGACCAGTACAAACACCTATACCCCTTGACAAAGAAGGTACAGAGAGAAGTACATACATAGTTCCCCAGAAGTGGTTGTGCCTTACCAAATTAAACTGACAAATTCACTGTAATTAATCTGTAATTAATGTTCTGTGTTGCCTTCTTGTGTATAATAAAGTGTATTTTTCCCACCTGCCATCTTTTCTTTGACTTTACACAAAAATATTTATTATATGCTGTAAAAGAAATATAATAATAAGCAGCAGTAGCACCACCACCAGCAGCTGCACTACCAATAGTTAGAATTCTATTGTCACACTTTGCTCATATATATATTTACCAGGGATAACACGGGGCAAACGGTTCAAACGTGACAGCCCTGCAAAGTACCATTCGGCTGCATTTTCTGACAGTTTTGGATGCACAAAAGTTCATGAATCAAACCAAGCACCTCATAACATCTATATTGTGCTTTTATCTGATATATGCAAGTGTTTTTTGAAATAAACATGATTTGCAATAACCCTGCTGGTCAGTTTTGACCATGACATCACCATCCCCAGCCATTCGGCTGCATTTTCTGACGGTTTTGGATGCACAAAGTTCATGGATCAAACCAAGCACCTCATAACATCTACATTGTGCTTTTATCTGATATATGCAAGTGTTTTGATATGAAATAAACATGATTTGCATGACATCACCCTGCTGGTCAGTTTTGACCATCAGCCCACAAAGTACCATCCACACATTCGGCTGCATTTTCTGACAGTTTTGGATGCACAAAAGTTCATGGATTAAACCAAGCACCTCATAACATCTACATTGTGCTTTTATCTGATATATGCAAGTGTTTTGATATGAAATAAACATGATTTGCATGACATCACCCTGCTGGTCAGTTTTGACCTACGCGACAGCCCTGCAAAGTACCATCCCACAGCCATTCGGGCTGCATTTTCTGACAGTTTTGGATGCACAAAAGTTCATGGATCAAACCAAGCACCTCATAACATCTACATTGTGCTTTTATCTGATATATGCAAGTGTTTTGATATGAAATAAACATGATTTGCATGACATCACCCTGCTGGTCAGTTTTGACCTACGCGACAGCCCTGCAAAGTACCATCCACACATTCGGCTGCATTTTCTGACAGTTTTGGATGCACAAAAGTTCATGGATCAAACCAAGCACCTCCTAACATCTATATTGTGCTTTTATCTGATATATGCAAGTGTTTTGATATGAAATAAACATGATTTGCATGACATCACCCTGCTGGTCAGTTTTGACCTACGCGACTGCCCTGCAAAGTACCATCCACACAGCCATTCGGCTGCATTTTCTGACAGTTTTGGATGCACACCAAGTTGGGTTGATGATGCCATCCCAAACCCTCAAAAGCTTCCTCTGCCTTTAAGTCCATGTGAAATGTTTTTTTGCCAAAGTTGAAACTATTGCTTTACGTTCTCATCATGTCATGCTCATCCAAATGTAGGCTACGCATGCATGGTCATATTTTGCCCAGTTGAGGAAAAATTAAAATATTCAGAGGGTGAAATAAAATAGCATATGTTGTTCATCCGGATGCAAGGAAGCATCTCCAAGAATTTTTAATGCCCAGGTACCCCGGTTACCTCAGTAGCGCCCCTCAAAGGTGTAAAAATGTAATATTTTGAGTTGCCAGAATTGTGGAACCACTGGTCAGATTTGTCTGAAATTTGGTATGCTTATTACTTAAGATATGTGTTATAAATAATGTTTCTGTCATGTGCAAAAATGGGAAAATTACATTTATTTTAAAATATTACAAATGTTGCAAGCTTTTGACTTTATAGTCAAGCAGGTGATGCATCTTAATAATTCAAGCATGTTTCTCATGTTATGTATAAAAATATTTTTGTAATTTGGAAATTATAGCTATTTCTGTAATTAGACTACATGCCCCATGACGTGTAGCGTTCATTTCAACGCTGCTTTATAACAATGGCGCCGAATTTGTAGTTCATTAAAACGGTTTTGTATTAAAACATAAACAAAATATTGTTAGGATGCAAAACACTGGCACAGACGACTTTTGCTGGGTATAATATGTATATAAATAGTTAAAGCAAGTTGGTACATGACTCACGACATTGGCATTCAATGAAAATGAGTATAATTCCACAAAATATCGAAAAACGTGTACTTCTGACCCTTGTTGCTAGGCAACGCCGCGTAGGCCTACCTGCTTGGCTGAAGAATAAGGAGGCTCGTTATCCTAATCTTTGCTGTTCAAAGCAACATAAATAGATAATAATAACACTTAAATTGAACAGGTAACAAATGAAGATGTTGGTCAGACTGTAATTAGGACCTTGAATTTCCCCTGGGGATCAATAAAGTATCTATCTATCTATCTAGCAATAGGCTAATAAACAAATGCCCATTCAATGATATAATAACAAGTTATAGTGCTTTACTGCTTAGTGCATGTTGAACAAATGTGCCTTTAGACGCCTTTTAAAAACACTGTAAACTATCACAGGAACAGAGAGCACTGTGCAACTTATTGCACCCACATGGAACCACTGAGGAAGTCTTGAATTTAGCGTTCATGAGTAGGTCTAGACAGAACAAATGGTAATCAGAAGACAGCATGGCGGTTGGGGAAGTACATTTTGATCATTGAATTGAAATAACAAGCAGATCCAGTCAGTGTCCCATAGGCCAAAGTGAGAGATTTAAATGTAATGCTGGCTACTAGGCTACAGGGGGAGTGTAGGAGAATAGGCCTAGGAGTGGATATGCATGCCCAATATCCATACCCCATCTTCCTCCTTGCTGGAACAGTTGGCTACATATAATGTATTTTCACTGTAGGCCTATTGACACATTATCTATGTATCTATCTAATTTTAATTATGGTAGCCATACTGTAGTACATGTGAGATTACAACAATAATAATGAATGTAGTAATACAAACTAAAATGACTAATGAGTAAATGAATGAATGCCTTTATTGTTATTGCATTGGGTGTTTGTGCTGCTCCTGCCACTGACACAGCTGCAGCTGGTACTGCTACTGTTGCTGGTGGTGCCTCAACAAACTGCTGCACATTCTCTGACTAAGGGAAAAGCGCATCATTGTTAGATATGTATGTACAAATGTCTTTAAACACAATGGTTGCACTTGAAATCATTCATCCTTCTCTTTTTAAGTATTTTCTGTGTTTTTAAGGAATGAAGCAAAACTACAGCAATTTAGACAGCTTGATACAATTGTACATATATACCTGGAGATTGAAATCTGCATTAAAGGCTGGTAGTGGTGATGCTGCTGCTGGTAGTGATGCTGCTGCTGGTGCCCAGCGTCCCTTGCCTCAGCGTCCTACCCTCATGGGGTGGGGGGGGGGTGGGGGTGGGGGGGGGGGGGGGTGAGAGGCGCAGCAGGTGTTTCTGCTGCTGCTGGTGTTGCTGCTGCTGGTGATGGGGGTGATGGTGGTGCCTCAACAGACTGCTGCAGCTCAACAGATTAAAGGAAAAGCGCATTATTGTTAGATATGTATGTACAAATCTGTTTTAGTCTGTAAAACACACTGGTATGCAAAAGGTTTTAGACAGGTTCATACAATTGTATATATACCTGGAGATTGTAATACGCATTGTATGAGCGTACCACCTGCCTCAGCTTTTCAGCAGTGAAAGCTTTACGCCCTTCACCTTTTCCTTTAATGCATCAAAGTGTATCAAAATGACCATAGTGAGGAACAAAGTTAAAGTCAAATCATGTTGCAACAGCTGTGTGCATGCAGTTGAAACAGTAATAGCTGGTTATTCAATATTAACGTACCGTCACTGACTGAGGCAAAGGGCCACCAAGGCGGCCTGTGTTGTGGCAGATATTCAGGCCGAGACAAACCCTGACTCAGTGCTGAGATAGAAGGGTGTTAAAGTGTAATCAGATTCAGTAGTCTGCATCATTTTGATCTTTAAATAAGGAAATTGAAAACATAGAATGCCAGTCATACCATGTTCTTTTATCAGATGACCAATTGCCAGCCGGCAATGTGTGCCACTGATATCAGGGTCAACGTATGGCCTCTCACCCCCAAAGCATCTGTAAGACAGTACGCTCAGTGTCATTAAAACAAATGTTAAGGTTCCTTTTCTGAACTTCAAGAAAGGATTGACACAAAAACAAACCTTAACACCACTTTCATTTATACATACCACTTGACACACCCCTATTAGTGTACATGTTCAGACTTTCAATGGCACTACAGAGTGGGCTGATCTCAGTGCAGAAAAGCTACACGTTTATTGGACAAGCGCCACAAAATCGTAATTTCCAGGGAAGCCCGGCGTCTCTGGGAGTGAATGGGACAGTGGGATGGCCCGGACGCCGAGCTTCTGTATGATGATTGGAGGAACCGTCATAGAGGCTGGACAACGTTAGGTAGCGTGCTATGTAACGGTGTAGGCTACATTATGCCATGTCTGCCATGCCAACTCTAGCCTACTGTTTGGCCTATTCTGGGTTTTGGGATAATTTTTGCCCTCAAAGAACAATATAGCACCTTAATAATATTAATTTAATAATTGACCATTTTTATCAGAGCTTCCCCTGTTCCAAATAGCAGCAATCGCCACTGATCTAATCATTGAAATGTTGTTGAATAAATATTACATATACCTGTGAAATTGAAGGTGGGTGACTCACTGCTGAAGTCAACCCATACGGCAAAAGCCAGGGGTGCTCCAGCCTCACCACTGCACCGATTCTTCATCTGAAAACAATATAAAAAAGATTATACTTTCCCTCTCTTTTAAAAGCAGCCTCCCTCCCTTTCTTTCTTCACTGTACCCAATATTAGCGGGTGCACATCTTTACCGTCTAGCAAAGTCACCAACTTTAACATTACAGCTACACTGTCAGGCTAAAAAATACCCTGCCACTGATTGAACTCCACGAGGCCCGGCTGGCCCCCTCCTTCTCTTTGCACCACCCGTGTCCTCTGTCTCTTCAAACCTTTAATTATGAAGAAAATTATGAACATTTAACATGAATTGAGACATGTCCCACTGTATATATTCTGAAAGCCTGACCTACTTTCCTGCAGACTTTTGCATATCATACGATCAGTTGTAGGTGTGATTTAACATACAATAGGACATGTCCCACTTTCCTGCAAACTTTGGAGGACATAAATCTATACATGGCTCTATTTTACATAATGGCGAACGAGGTACACATATGATACGTTTCGAGCTCCAACTCAAAGGCAAAGCAGTTTCAGCCATGCAAACCATATCCATAACCATACCTACCGTAGATAGCCTAAATGATATATTTTTTGAACGCCTGTAGTGTGGAGATGTGATTTAAGCTATAATAAGTTATATTCCTCCCTTCTGTGTGATTAATAAAACCATATGCCAGGATGACACCACTGTTCAGAGTGACGTGACGAGCGCAGGTAGTTTTTAGTGCTTAATAAAACCATATGCCAGAATGAGATTAAGCAAACATAAGGGTGGAATATACTGTAGGTTAGACATGTCTTACCTTGACGAGGCAAAGGAGCAGCACTGCATACGAGAGATCCCTCTTGAACTTCTGCAGGATGTAAAGGTAAAACTGTTAGAAAATATATGCTGGTGGTGTTGCTAGGGTAGATATGGTGGTTGCTATGCAAAATAACACGGTTGCTATAGTGGTTGTTAGGGTAAGCATGTTGGTTGCTATGGTGGTTGCTAGCTTGACATTATTCAAGTGGTTGCTAGGGTAATTAAGATGGTTGCTAGGGTATTGCTAGGGTAATTAAGGTGGTTGCTTGGGTGTTGCTAGGGTACATATGGTGGTTGCTATGCTAAATACCGTGGTTGCTATGGTCATATTATGGTTGTTGCTAGGGTAATTTGAATGGTTGCTATGGTGTTGCTAGGGTAGATATGGTGGTTGCTATGCAAAATAACATGGTTGCTATGGTGGTTGTTAGGGTAAGCATGTTGGTTGCTATGGTGGTTGCTAGCTTGACATTATTCAAGTGGTTGCTAGGGTAATTAAGATGGTTGCTAGGGGCTAGGGTGTTGCTAGGGTAATTAAGGTGGTTGCTTGGGTGTCGCTAGGGTACATATGGTGGTTGCTATGCAAAATAACATGGTTGCTATGGTGGTTGTTAGGGTAAGCATGTTGGTTGCTATGGTGGTTGCTAGCTTGACATTATTCAAGTGGTTGCTAGGGTAATTAAGATGGTTGCTAGGGGCTAGGGTGTTGCTAGGGTAATTAAGGTGGTTGCTTGGGTGTCGCTAGGGTACATATGGTGGTTACTATGCAAAATAACATGGTTGCTATGGTGGTTGTTAGGGTAAGCATGTTGGTTGCTATGGTGGTTGCTAGCTTGACATTATTCAAGTGGTTGCTAGGGTAATTAAGATGGTTGCTAGGGTGTTGCTAGGGTAATTAAGGTGGTTGCTTGGGTGTTGCTAGGGTACATATGATGGTTGCTATGCAAAATAACAAAGCAGTGGAATTGCTAACGTTTTTACATTTTTAGCCAAAAAAACTCACTTATGTTGGTCCGATAAGTATGAAATCAGAATATGTTGAACAACGGGACATCACAAACAAGCCAGGATCAGTTTGGAGTCGGTGGATTATTCCCGGAAGGAGATAAACGGTTCGAAACGTACAAGGTTTACCTCTTCTGGCGCGGTAACGCTAGGTGCTAGAGGGATGGGACCAAGAGGCACGACACAGCCTTGAGGCCCCTGACAACTGTTCCAAAGGTGGGATCTCTGAGACACCCACAAAAAAAGTTGACCACTCCCACTTCAGAGGTGGAGTTTTGGGTGGTAGCATGGAGCTACGAGGCTGAAATTCAAGTCAGACCTTCTGCACATGACCCACATGGAGTGTGCAAAGTTTCATCCCTCTAGCTGTAACGCAAAGCATTGTGTCTGGACATTCACTACAATTTCCAAGTAGCTTTCCCAACACTGATGTTATGGTATCAATCTGAAAGGTAAAACCATCAAATTTTACTCAATGGCCTTGCCTAGCCGGATTTGCCTAGCCTAGATTTTATTCACGCTGCTAGGCAGCCTGGATTCCATGGACCCAATTGTCACCTCAACGAAGGAACCAATCACAGAACGGATGGGGGACAGCAAGACGATGACGACACACCGAAGCTGTTATGAGATGTACAATTGTATCAGCTGTACAATTGGTTAGAATATGGGCCTATATGCAGCCATATGATAAGAAGGTGTGACATGTCTTAATTCATATTAATTGACATCTACAGGATAGGTGTAACAGCGTTGATTCCTCGTGAGTGTGTGAGTGTGTGTCTAATACTGTACATACCGATTGGCTCTGTATTCTCAAGTCCATGCAGGTCCTTCCCAGTTGAAAATGAAGAGGCCACATTATCTGAAGGAGATCAATAGGAACCTTGCTTTAAATCCCCATCCAAGAGCAATTACTATGCCTACAGTTAGTGTTCTTTTTTCAATAACAGTCAACAACAACCATCAGCCCACCAAAACAACACACAACAACAATTGCACACACAACACATACTCCACAGAACAACAACAACAACAATAGACAGCCACAGCAGGACAACACAAGCGGAACATAACATAATTCTATGATGTTGTAATACCTCTATACTATTCTATAGACGCTATAATATTTCTATAGTAGTCTTATAGTACTTAGACCTATATAGTATGTCCTAAAATACTATAGTATTCCTATAAGATTCCTATAATATTTTGTCCCAAAATAGGCCTACTATAAGATTCCTATAACGTTAGTACTTTTTTCGTAAGGGAGGTAACCGTGCAGCAGGATTGTAAACCCATCAGCTTAACATTAGAGTTTGCACAAAGATTGTAATGAAACCACAAATAAAATTTGAGGGCAGTATACTGACACATCGATTGGAAATCGGAGCTACCACGTTTGTTAAAGTGATGTTACTATAGTTTGTTAGCTTTGTCCATGTACATTTCAATAATCCATCGCTGGTTTGGACCGTTGTCTTAGCAAAGCAAAAGTCACGACACAGGACCGATCATCAAAGCTAACAAAATATTGTTTGTTAAAAGGTACAACACGTTCCTTCTGTTTTTAAAAACATTCCACTAAACGTTTCCTGAAACGTTTCCTGCATCATCATCGGACGATCGATTACGTGCATCATCATCAGACAATGGGACGCCACTTTTCGGGGACACGTTGGTCTAACGGTATAGCAGCCGTTGGCATGACTTTGGGCCAACGTCATTTTTGACAGTCATTAACTCGGTTGGCTTATGACCAATTGCCAACGTTGGCTTATATTTTTTATTTATAATAATCGCGTGGCTATTGTTATTGTTACGTACAAAATGTTCTCTCTCGCGCGCTATCTTTCTCTCTATCTGCCATAGCCTAAATGTAGTCTACAATCTGTTGTTAGAGATGCAAGATACATACCTGATCTGTGATGAACTGTAGGTGGAGATGTCCTCGATGTTTAGCCATTTTTTCTTAGGAGAGCCTTCTTCCAGTATCTTTCCAGGGTCTCACTTCCAGACTTTTGAAAAGTTTTTTTTATCGCCATATGATGTACTGCACTGCACTTTATGGACTGTCTTCTTTTAGCTACTTATTATGATGTAGTAGCAGGAGACCCATTCACACAAAGTTAGTCATTCTGTTTGTTTCATCTTGCTACTGTGCATGTACCTTTGTATCACTGAATAAAGTGGCCACTATTACATACTTACATACTAAGGACAGCCAGCTAAAATGCATCTACATTGCAATTTCAGATAGTGATTTTGGTACTAAATAGTGTGCATACTGACGATCACCTAACCATTTCAATTATCATGTAAACAAGTTATAGACCGTTGCATTGAAAAGGAGGTTCTAAGTCAGGGGTTCTCAAAGTTTTGATTGGTGAGGGCCAATTCAGGAACCCAACATTGAACTGGGGGCCGCCAAAGGGGCGGGGGGAGAAAAAGAAAGGGAAAAAAAACTGGAAAAAAATCCCATTTGTAATCATTTGAATAACCAGGTTGCATCTCTACAGTTTATATTTATTGCATTAAACACATTTTAATTCATAACTGGGGCCAAACCTGGCAAAACTTGTGAAAATCTTAAGAAAAATTTCAATGCACACACAATCCCTGGGGTTCTCTACCCTCAACAGACAAATTTGGGATATAACTGTTCTGGTTGCAGTCCATTTCAGTCTCAGTGTGCCTTGCTTCTTATCAGCATAGGCTTTATTCAGGGCCAATTCCAGCTACCAAAGCACCACAGGAAAACCTGACGGCCACGAAACACCTCTAAACGGAGATTCATTCTTTTCAAAGCACACAGTACAGTTGTACAGTTTTACCGATGTTAATGCGTGCCGCCAGAAATGTTTCCGCGGGCCGCCATTGGCCCCCCCTAGGCACACTTTGAGAACCTATGTTCTAAGTGATACTGGTAGCAGCAGTGACTGATCAGATTGGATTTGCAGCGGAATATTCTGAAAGTGATTGCAGAGACATGGAATCACACAAAATTGGCAACATCCTTGATGAATGCTTCAATTTACTCCGGTCACACAATAGCAGGATTCGACTTGGTGTAGCCGCCTGCAGCTGTCTTAAGCTGACTGAATAATGTGGTCATTTGAGATTCTTATATGTTTTTCAACCATGGCACAATTGCGGGTTGAAAACGTATCAGAAAACCAGAAAATCAGAATCTCAGAAAATAATCATGTTATGCAGTCAGCTTAAGACGGCTGCAGGTGGCTACACCAAGTCGAACCCCCCTAATGTCTATGGCCACCAGTATGCTTTTAAATACTCATGTTTAAAATTATACACAATGTAAGTGGAAATCAACTTAATGACTTGCTCATCTTGATCAGTTGTCACTGTCTAACATCACTTCCTGGGTTAACTTCTTTCTGGGTTAGGCCATTTCTAGGCTTTTCCCCCCCGACATTGCACTGTGCACTGTGTCCCAGCTCTTTTGGCCTACCATCAGATGCTAGACCTCTTTAGAAAGAGGCTAGAATATTGTTTTTTATTGCTGGATTACAAGCATCTCTGAAGTGACCACATTTCAGCCCTCTAGGTCACTTGATAGGACTTAAAAACACAACTGAGCCCTAGCAACAGGTCTTGTGAAGCTGTGTGCAAAAATAGATCAATACAGACTGGAAAATTAGTACTTTTAGACCATTATTTGCTACCCAAAATGCATACTGACAATAAAAGCCTTACTGTGTGGCAACCTCTTGCTGTAGAAGCATAATCCTGGTCTCTAGTGAAAGGTAACACTGAGGTTTCTTGTAGACTATTTGGATCATTATATGTCAGAGGTTCTGGTATAGAATGAGTGGAATAATTACACAAAAGTCTATTTTTGTATGGTTGTGTATAAGATTGCCTATACATCTGCACAACTACTATTGGATAAAACAACATGAATATTTCATTTCTATGGATTTCTGTGAATATTTCAAGACCCAATATGCTGCATCTACTTATTGCGACATAGCAATATGGTGCATACAATTGATTTAGAATGTTACTAATATTCAAGTTGTTACGCCAGAATAAATCCAGATTCCAAGCAATGTCCAAGCACATTCTGTATGTAAAATACAAAATTTTATACTATTGAACAACAAAGCACAAAATTTGTAAAAAAGGTGATGGCGCACCATAAATGAAACAAAATGAGAAAAAAAAAAACAGGATTGACCAGGGCCCGTAAGCAGTTGAAGTTTACCGATAGCTATACGCTCATGCAGAAAATGGTGAAAATATTTCATTTTTGTAAGGGTCTGTTAAAAACAGGTGTAATTCCAACGTTGGGCCAACACTGACCCAACGTCAGCTGCCCAACCAATAATATCAAATTGCAATTGGTTGGGCAGCTGGCTTTGGTCAGTGTCAACCCAACGTTGGAAATCCAACTCTTGACGCTGCCAACCATTGCCAACCATTACCAACGTTGGGCCAACCTCTGCTTGCTATCTGGGTTGCGTATACCATGTGACTGCAGCCCACCAATCTCACTGGGGCCCTCTAACAGGGCCGGTTAGTCGATTTCGACTCCAAACATACCTCAAATATGTTGCCTAACAAAACCTATACAACAGAAAACGTTCGTCTTAACACATTTGCAATTGCAAACTCTACCGAAATTATTTATAGTCTATGCACTGTAAAAAATGACACAGTAGGAATGCATGAAAAAAATGAGGCAACTTATTACACGTGAAAATATTAGGGAAAAATATAACCCTATTATTTTTAAGAATATAGATTTTAACAAATCATGGAAATTTACTTAAATTATTCATGTATACAAAAACAAATTGTGTAAAATATCTCAATGCAATTAAGCATATTCAAAAAAAAATCAGGGAAATTTCCTTGATTTTTTTTTTCTGGTTAATATCGCATGATAAAATCACGTGTAATATAGTTGCCTCACTTATTTTGAGCAGTTATGCATGTTTTAAATAAGTCTATTACTATACATTTTAAAGGATGTGGTGTATATACACAATTAGAGAGTCAGTATTAGCATTTATTCAGTGTAAATTAAACCTGGCGTTGAGAAAAAAAAATAACAATAGCTTGGGCATTTAAAAAAACATTTAAAAATATTCAGACGACTGACAGAGATATAACAAACATATCATCTTCATCAACATCTACACAAAATCCTCCAACTCTCCGCAAAAATGCAAGCCAAACTGAGTAATCCTGGGACAAAGGGGCCTTGGTCAGACAGGTAACCAAGGACCCAATGCTGACTATGAATGAGATCCAGAGTTCCTTTAAGAAGATGAGAGAAGTGTAAAGAAGGACAAACATCAGTTCAAAATTGTTTTTACACAACAATTCTACTACCAAATTTAGGTTTTTCTTGTCACGCTGCAGGCAAGTTGTGTGAGAGGCTATATGTGCACAATAATGCTTCTACTTTGTTTTTTCACATTACAAAACAAAACATACCCATGCATTTCAACAATGTGGCTGACCAAGATATGATGCCGTCTTGTGCAGTGTGTCAAGGTGCTCAATCTCTTATACTCCTCCATTGTTTCCTCTCCTCCTGAACTCTTCTCCAGAACCTCCTGGACCATCTATGGGTAAAAAGAGAAACAATAACGGTGATACACTTGTAAAAGAAAACTTACCTGCACCCTCTAAAAACACAGGAAATGTATTAAAGTGTAACTCAAGAGCACAAACAACCTAGGGTATATTTATGGTAGTGTGGTAGCAAAATTGTGTTAATTGGTGGAGTTTTGAGCAAGACTGCAACACAGACAGCAGCATAGGCTACAGTGAAAGTTAAGGGGGCAGCAAGCATGTTGAAAAAACACTATTTTAAACCACTGGCAGTGCTCAAAATATGATTACACTTGGTAGTGTGGTGAGGGTCTCTACAGACAAACTAAAGTGTTATAAACTTTTGAAAGTGTACAGGAGATTATAACAAGACCTGTATCTGAAGGAAGAAAATTGCCTAAATTAGGTGTTCCGTTACGCCAAATGAGCTGGTAGCGTTCGATCTTGCAGCACTGGATCTGCAAGCAGATCTGGCTGAATCTAAAAAACATGCCTTACGTTCAGCCAGATCTGTGTAGTGCTGCAAGATTGAACGTGCCCGTTGATTTGACACTACCGGAAAACGAAGCCAGGCTTCCGCATTTGGAGGACAGACAAGGATTTTTCCTAGTGAGATTTTAATTTTAAATGCTCACCCATTTGGCCTTTTCTGCTGCATCCCCTATGGCAGAGGTGTTCTCTCCTGCACCAGGAGATTGATGCCCCTTGTTTGAAGAGGACCTCTCCATATCACTTCAGAAAAGTGAAGAATTTAGAGTAGAAGAACCTGCTGGCACAAATTCTGCAAAAACACAAAATTGGAATCTTAAAGGGTTGCTTTAAGAATTTAAGAAATTCAGTTTCCAATTTTAGTTAATTTAATTCAACTAAAGGGTAACAAAATCTTTTTTACCTTACCCACTGGCCAAGTGATCTGATATCAGATGCATGCAAACATGGATTTTAAATTTATTAGCTAAGCTCACATAAAACCTTACCTTCTTCAATGAAACTTTCATAAAAAAAAACCAGGCTGCAGTTTGAGGTACTTTTTTTAGTCCACGGTACTGGACCTTGATGAGCATTTTGCCAACCCTGTTAAAACAAACAAAATCCAGAATTATATAAACACAAGAACCACAATTGACTATCAGCAGTATATCAACTAACTTAACTAGCAAAGGACTTCCAAAATTCATCCTGACATCATTTACCATGTAGGCTACCAAATGTTTTAACAGCAGACAAACAGAAGTGTTTGTGTTCAAATATGTTAACATAATCGCTAAATAACCCAAATAAAAACAACAGACACTTAACTAATATCAATACTATTACTGAGAATGGACAATGCACCTAACCTTAACCAACAACACTAACAGTTACCTTACACCACGTGTATGCTACAAATGCCTAAAAGAATGCCCTGGTGGTCTCAGCTAACGTTATTAGTCAGTCAACAGATCCCTTAGTGCCAGACAAGCATTTGACACCACACTAGATCGCTTAGAACAGTGGAGTCCTGGCTAACTAATGTTAACCAGCTACGTTAGCATGATAGCTATTCCCTCAGTGGCTATTAAAATTCCAACCAACCATTTTCAAATTAGTTATTTAAAAAGATTAAGACATCGCCGACTCAATAATATATTAATGTCAGTTTAGCGTGTCCCAAGTATTACAAATGATTATAAACTTGGCCATATGAAATTGATAAGGTTATAATATAACCTAATCGGTTAAGGTTAGCTTGCTGGTTAGTTTACCAACCATCTGAGTAGCAGCTAGCTTCTACAGCTAACGTTAGCGACCTTGCTACTGTTAAGCTAACTTCACCAATATTTCCTAGTAGGTCAAACACGTTGGTATGAAAATATATACCTGTGATGTGACATTACTTAATTGTATATTTGTAGTAGGTTTCATGCTAGCTTTCACAAGTAGCAGGAACAAAATACTTTACCTTTTACTATTCCATGCTGAACTTCAATGGCGTCCGTCTTCGAGGCATTCTTTTCAAAATCTCAACTGAAGGGCGTTTTCAGATGTTCAAAATATTTGAGGAAAAGGCTGCACATTTATCAGAAAGAAATTGTGCAATTTCCCACAATTCTTTTAGGGAACATTTTCTCTGAATATATTTCTCGCAAATGTAGTTGATTTATTTGGGGGAAAACATAATAGTTATTTTTTTAAGGCGACTGCTTCAAGAAATTAAGTCATACTTGATTTTTTGTGTGTAATTTCCTTGGCACCAGGATTCATTTTTTACAGTGTGTGGTCGTCCTCACGTTATCTGTCACTGACTTGGGCTACAGCGTAAAACTTTATCAGGTGACCAGTCGGCTAAAAATGCTTAGTTGTTTGATGCTGTATGAGAAATTTTACTGCACAACAAAATGATTACACGTTGGGCAAACTGTACAATTTTACTTGATCTGTAAGACAATAAAGAGACCAAACAGTACGAGAAGGAGTTATAGTGGGCTACTGACTGTTGTCATTACATGCAGATGGGCATTTTTCACAGGTAATGGGGAACTTCCCGTTTCTTCTGTCACAAATTAATGTGTTAATACATGTTGCCTAACAAAACATATACAACAGAAAACGTTCTTATTAACACATAAATTTGCAAAATCTACCGAAATTATTTGTATGTGGTCGTCACGTTATCTGTCATTGATTTGGGCTACAGCGTAAAACTTTATCTAGCTTCATCTAACTAGTTTATCAGGTGACCAGACGGCAAAAATGCTTGTTTGGTGCTGAATGAGACATTTTCCTGCTCAACAAAATTATTACATGTGGGCTTAGAGGGCAAACTGTAAGATTTTGCTTGATCTGTATGTTACCTGGCTGATGGGGCACGGGAGAAGCAGCCTGTCAGCGACCATGCCCGCTATCTGAAGACGCTTACTGAACTGCTATGGTGCTGCGCAACTGGCGTGCCCTGCACAAAGTGACAAAGGAAGCGAGCTAGGCTGGTCGGGTGTGCGCAAGGAGGTGGCTCATTTCGGGGCATTGTTTCAGTCGTTTTTAATGGCTCAGGTTTTCAAAAGATCATTTCAAAACCGACCTCAGTAAAATCTTAATAATATTAATAATTTAAAACAAGTTTCAAAAGGGCATTTTCGTTGATAAAGAGCAAACTTCCTAGTGCTTTAGCACCACCTAGTGTCTATGTATGCACGCCTATGTCTCCGATTTGCCTCTCACCTCGTGTAATGTAGTGTAGAGAACAAAACATATTCAATGAAATCCATAGAATTTTAAGTTTTGAATAATGTCCATGGCCCCCCTCCTGGAACCTCATGCCACCCCAGGAAAAAATCTCTAGATCCGCCCCTGGCTTGTAAACAAATCCATGTGCTTTATCGTTACCTTTTCCCAGTTTGAAATAGCTTAATGCACAATTTCTCCAGCAGAGGGGGAAATCCTGCCTTTAAAGGCATAAAAAGCCCAAAAACATATACTTAATTTTTAAAAAAAACTTTTATCTGGATATTGCTAACAGTGCTTACCCACAGTTGTGTGCAGTGCAGTAGATGCATCTTGTTCTCATTGCTCCCATCGCCTTGTGCTGCACCAATGGTGAGCAACGGAAGGCACCAGCCAATCAAATTATGGTTATAGGCCTACTTAAAGGTAGCCTGGCTAGCGCCACCACTTCTCAATGAGACGTGGTCTGGGAACCAAACGTTCATTTTCTCGTATTTGAAAAAAATGCCCAGATCCGTTTATTGGGTGCCACGGATGTCTATCAAATGCGTCTGTGCATAGCTCATCATCGTCTTGCTTTCCCACCTGTTCTGTGATTGGTTCCCTATCTCAGGCGAAAATTTGCTTCATGGTCTCCAGGCTGCCTTAGCAGCGTGAATCAAATCACGCGCAAGGCATCATGGGAACACCCAGGCTAACTTAAAGGCATTTGCATACTAGGCTACACACCCTCGACCATCAGGAACACCCACTGGCATGCAGTGACGGAACGCAACATCACATAGATATATAAAAATTGTACATGTTAATAGATCATCCCTTTGAGTGAATACATTTACACAGAAATATCTAGTATCCTTTATTAACTTTAGAAATTCAGAAAAATAATATTTAATGATTTATTCTGATACCATCTAGTACATAACTCAATATGTGTACAAGGACAGTATGAACACTTTTTGCGTCAAGCACTAGTATTTACCGAATACAATCACAAATACAATTATCAAACTGAAAGTGTGTGTGTGTGTGTGTGTGTGTGTGTATATATATAAAAAAAAAAACATTTATTATTTCATTATGTCAGGACAATAGGTCAACATCTTGATCAATACTACAAAACAAAACATGTATACAGTATGAAACCTGCTTATAGCAAACAAATTCAGTTCACTTACACATATATACAGTATATACACATGCACACATTAATTTGCTGCATCTCCTTGAAGAACAATATGCAATTCTGTTATAACTTTGGAATGTGTGTCCTTTAGATTTCTGTGCCCCTGCAGTATGATTCCTATCTAGATTTATTTTATTTTTTATTTTTATTTATTTTATGTAACTTTATTTATTTTTTTTTTAAAAAAAGGGGAAAACAACTCCAAAAGTACATGTATATTTTTAGAATGCTTTTTTTTTTTTTCAAAGTTGAGGCAGCTTGTCCACAGGTGTATCAAATTTGAAATCTGGTGGGAAAAGATCTGCTGCTTTTGGATAGATAAGACGGTAGGACTGCCGAATTGTTACATCAGCCACACCAGCGATATCACCAATCTCTGTAAGAAAACAAATATGCATATATTATTATTATTATTACAACAGTCAGGTAGAACCCCAGGATAGGTGTGATATAAGGTACTAATGCAATTTTTTTGCATAAATTGATAGTGTAGGGGGTGTAGACTCAGAATCTGAAGCCACTCCGGCACCCTTGAGCATTTTTTTTAAATGACAATTTGCCACGCCCCCTTTTTTTGACCATAAAAAATAACCAGATGCACATTACTGTATAAACCCATCATGTATGGTATCAAATGAAAGCTCTTCTCAAACAGAAATCAATTATGTCAATAAAAAACATGCTAAAAATGATTTCAAGTCCCTCCAGAGAACATAACTGTAAAGCCTGGTATGGTCACACCACTGAAATGGTAGGCTGAGCAACAAATTGTATCAACCCTCCACAATTAATCAAATAGACAAAGTTATAAGGAACAAAGTAGAACTCTCTCACAGATTCTGAAAGCAACTATATACAGAACATGTTGCCAGGATGGCCTTGTACACATCACAAACATCAAATGTCTCCTCCAAAAACACATTCAATCAGACATTTCTCCTTCGCCGTCATCAGTATCCTCCACTGAAAATGTAGCCATTTTCAAATTTTTATTTGCACACTGTTCACCACCTTTGCAATGGCAGTAGGTGGTGCATGGTAGTCCATCTGACTGACAGCTGCAAGTGGCCCTGGAGCATGCTGGCACTGCCTTGCATCCACAAGCAACAAGCTGTAGACCTGTTTTGGGTGCAATGTCAGTGTTGCCATGAACAGGCACAAGAATTCCATCCTCTATTTTCCAACCAAACAGGGATACATCATCAGTACACACTGGAGGTGTTTTTTTGTCAGCAGCTCTCCACAGAAGGACTTGCAGCCGTGCACGCTTGATGTGTTCCACTGCATATTCTCTTGTTGGAGGAAGACTTTATTTTAGGAGGGTCTCTTTTCTAGGTGAATAGCATGTACCTCAAGTTACTGAGGCTTTCAACAGTGTTTCCATAGTAGAGGCAAGAAAGGAAATCCATTCCTGCCTTCATGCTCATCAGCTTCTACAGTACATATGTACAATTCTTCAAATCAAGATTCCTCTTGAGCATCAAATTGATTGCTGAGGTTTTCCCTTTGCCATATGGATATGACACGGTCACAACCAAACACTGCATGAACAGCCAACGAAACATAACATTTGTCTAATTTTGCAGCCATTGCATTAATGTCAATTACTTTGGGCATCCATGGCCTACTGGTTAGGGAATCGGACTTGTGACTGAAGGGTGGCCAGTTCGATCCCTGACTGGTAGGAAAAATGTGGGTGGGGGGAGTGACTTCACAGCGCTCTCCCACATCCCACATCTGGATGAGGTGCCCTTGAGCTCCCCGGGCGCCAGATCAAGGGCTGCCCACTGCTCCGGGTGTGTATGTATACTCCTAGTATGCTCACTGCTCTAGGGTGTGTGTGTTTGAATGGGTGTACACTGTTTGTGTGGGTGTGTTGTACACCCCCGAATGGGTAAAATGCAGAGCACAAATTCCTTGTATCGGTGGGGTCAGCCCTATGTTCCCACATTTTTAGGGTTAGGGTTAGGCCTGAGGTGTGGGTTAGGGGACATAGGGCTGTGAGAACATAGGCATGCTCCCGTACTGGTATATGTAAGTATACTTGGGCAGCCATGGCCTACTGGTTAGGGCTTTGGGCTGCCGGTTCGATCCCCGACCAGTTGGGGGGGGGGGGGGTTGAAGAGCACTGCTCTCCCATGGCCACAACCACGGCTGAAGTGCCCTTGAGCACCTGATCCCTCACTGCTCCGCGTTAGTGTGTGCTTCACCGTCCTCATGTGTGCTCGTTGTGTGCTTCATCTCACTGTGTGTTCATTAATTCACGGATGGGATAAATACAGAGACCAAATTCCTTGTATATGCAAGTATACTTGGGCCATAAACCTGATTTACATTTGTTGTTATTTGTTGTTGTAATTCCAAATGATGTGTCATTCCTTGCAATACTGGAAGAAATTATTTTCTTGATTCTGTCCTCTCCTCCTGTAATCAACTTTACAGTTTTCTCTGTAATTCAGGGGGCAAATTCAAGGACTATCATCATTAATGTGCTGACTAACTGGCAAGTACCTCATAACTCAGACTAGTTTGTATCAATCCTGGATTGTGGTGTCTGTTTTTAAAGCATTAAAAAAATGTTAGGATGAAAAATATTGTTGTCTGTAATTCTGGGGGAATATCCAAGGACAGTTATAACTAATGTGCTAACTACCTGGGAAGTACACAACATTGCTGTCTGAAATTAAGGCTGACTGATTCAAGGGAAATTAAAGCTAACGTGCTAGCTAACCCGCAAGTTGGTGAACTAGGGTGCATCAGACTTGCTATAATTCATATCAAAATGAATTACTATTGAATGATTGTATTCCTGTATGTATTAGGCTACATGGCAGTTCCATAATGTATTTAATTTAATACCAAACATGACACGATTTAGAGGTATAAGCTATTATGCAGCAAAAAGGAACCTAATTTGATCTTAAAGGTCACTTTCCAAAAGGTATTTTGTTCTCTGGAGGGACCTAAACTATTATATTCTACTTTATTATGGTCAAAGCTGATTTCTGTATGAAAAGAGCTTTAATTTGATACCATACATGATGGGTTTATATGTTAAAGTCTATTTACATGATTTTCTATGATCAAAAAAAGGGCTGTGGCAGGTGATGCCATTTTAAAGAAAATGCTCAAGGGTGCCGGAGTGGCACCCGTCAGATTCTGAAAGGACACCCTCTTACCTATCAATTTATGCAAAAAAATTGCATTAGTACCTTATGTCACACTTATGCCCAAATTCCACAAAGTTCTACCTGACTATACGGTTTATTTTTCACAGCAATGGCCAAGGACGTTCACACGGAAGAGTGCTCTGTCCAGGACGGCACGCCGTGCATACGTTTTATTCAAGGGCGCCTCTGACAGCCTAGCCGGGTAAGGTAAGAGTATGTTCCCATTGGTTAACGCCAAGTAGTTAGCCTGATGGAGAACGTAAAGGTTATGAACAGGACTAGAATGATCGCTATTGGCCGCCCCAGCTAATATATAACCGAGCCGATTCTCGCCAATAGACCTTTAACAGGACCTGTTAGGACTTCAGTGGCGATCACAAGGAGTGTATGGGGTATTTCCATTACCTTTTCACCTTTACATTCTAAATCAACATGGATTTCTCAGGCTCACTTTCTTCACAGAGATCCACTACAACAATCTTGTACTAAAATTATTCAGGTACGTTCCAATGTGTGTCCAAAAGCCAATGCCATGTCTAAGCTACAAGCTATCATTTGTGCCAATTCCAGTTTCATAGCAAAGGTTGGATTTTCCATTCCCATTTCCCCCCCCTTCAAGTACTGTGAAAACATTGTAATAGTCAGTTTTAGGAGTTTTCCCAATTTTATGTGTCAAGTGGTTCAATTTCTTTATGCTCCATGTTAAACCAATGACCATCAATACTCAATACTATTTTTAAGGCCTGAGCACCGAAGGGCGCCTCAAGGCCCTATTGTTTTTTGGAAGGATTATTATTATTATTATTGTTATTATTCTTAGGGATCTGTCTGCCGTACAGGACGCACGGCCCTATTTTTTTTGGAAGGATTATTATTATTATTAATTATTATTCTGATTTGTTATTTGTCTGCCGTACTTGTCCTTTTTTGAGGTGGTTAACATGGTCAAAAAGTCTTGGAATTTGGCACATACATCCGGGCATCACAACCCCTACTCAGGGACAAAGGCTTGGCCCCGGGCGTGGCCCAAGGACTCGCTAGCGCCCCCTTATGTGACTGATCCCTTTGTTGGCATATACTTTCAGCTAGACACACCAAATTTTGTAGGTGTGTATATCTCCCCAAGATGAACAATTTTTGTATGTACAATGCATATGCCATGCCCAACAGGAAGTGAGGTATTTGGGATTTTGTGTACACTAATGGAATTTGGCACACACATCAACTTATCAGGTTAATAAATATTATGATTATGACATCCAGATACACAATGGGCCTGCCTGACATAGCGCCCCCACCTGGCCAAGCAAGAAAATATGCCAGAAAATAACATACAAAAACAAATAGCACTGTTTTATATGATGTCCTCTTTCACAGCATAGTATCCTCTTAAATAAGCATATTATGTAATTGGGAAATCAACGTTTGTCCAACAGGGCTGACTTCTGTCTGGGTTGTTTCCCTTAATTGTCCCCCTCACTTATTCCAGTTGTTTATAAGGCCATCCTTAAAAATATTTTTGTTTGCAGTAACAGCCAAAAAAAATTAAAAATGGGTCGGTAGGTAGGTGAATATTTTTTTTTTCAAGATTCAAAGTAAAAAATAAAGTACAATTTTGGTCATGGTGATTACGTGGGAATAAATTTACACAAATGTGCATATCGTGGCGTAACTGACTGGGTCTTCAACCCGTGCCTTCAGGCATAACATTGCCAACCTCATTCTGATGCAGGTTATATAGACCAGCCTTTCTCAAACTTCTTTGACCTGAGGCCCGGTCATGGCAGACTTTTGGGTCATAAGGCTCATCTACATGTACCCAGAAAGAAGGCTACACAATAGCTCTTGGCCCGTTATATTAAAATTTGACTATACAATACTCAATGCTATACAGTGTATTATACAGTCTCTGCTCTGTTTCTAAGGAAGTTCCAAAAAAAACAACGTCGTTCTATTAAGTTTCGTTAAATAAATAAATAGCCTTCCAACAGATTGAAGCGGAGCTTTGATACCAACGTTATCGATTAGTTTCAGTTTCTCTCGGCGCAGAGCGGCGTTGAATGAATGCTCATACCACCACTTAATTGTAGGGCTCCATGTTTAATGACATCGATAGCAGAAACGTTTGTTTTTTTTTTTCGTCGATCCAGCGGTTTCTTGATCAACTGCGCAGCAAATTATCAGATGAAGCACCGGGCCTAATTTCCTCCACGACTCCGGCGGACCAGCAGTCTCCATGTTGCGGACCCATATTTTGAGAAATGCTGAATAGACCACAACCAATTTCAATACTCCGACATGGTCACCCGTTAGACTAGGGGAGAAGGGATGAAAAGATCTGGCCACAGTTCTTCCAGAACTTCGTGCCAAGTAAAAGCGTTATCAGTTTGTGTGAATGAAACGAAGCGTAGGCCATAGTGTGACATCGCGTAAAACCAATGGTGTAGAGATGACATACAGGTTTTTTTTTAAGTGAGCCACGTTTGCATGTAGGCAATTTATATTCACAATACTTGGGCCTACTAAAAGAAATATTATTTTATTGCATTTGTATTGGTTGTTTAGAGTAAAAAAAACAATCGGTCGGTATTAATTATAAGTTTACAACTGGCAAGTCGGTCGGACTAAAAGGGAAAAAAAATAAATATTTGGGTCGGTTCTAAATTGACAGGGTCGGTCGGGTTACGGCAAACGAAAATATTTTTAAGGATGGCCTAATGCATTGTTGACCATATAGATTTACAATAATACATTTATTTATTATCAGCTTTATTCTTTATTATAGCTTTTATTCTTTATTATAGCTTTATTATTATTATCAGTCCTTCCCCTGCCTTTTCTGACAACGGTCGGCCGTCGGGTTGTTGTGCCAGAGCCTTTAGAAAACGCATTATTTCATGCACATTTATTTCAAGTGCATGTCCACTTTTACAGACCACTGATAAATTATAGTAACTTAACCCTTCAATTTTCATTTTAAATACAATTTTTATAGCATAATGTGTATTTTACCTTTTTGAGTCTTTTTCTCTGCAGAAGCCTGAGAAGCCATGTAGATGGCAGCAGCTGCCACAGAGATAGGGCTGCGGCCTGGCACCAAGTCCAACTCCACTGCTTTACGGGCAATGTATGTGGCAGCCATTTGCACTTGCTTGGGAAGACCCAGATTGGAACAGAAGCGAGACATGAAATCCCCTGTGGTGATGAGGTCGACACTTGTCTCCAAAGCCTTTAGAATGAGCTTA
This sequence comes from Alosa alosa, assembly GCF_017589495.1. Taxonomy (NCBI): domain Eukaryota; kingdom Metazoa; phylum Chordata; class Actinopteri; order Clupeiformes; family Clupeidae; genus Alosa; species Alosa alosa. The sequence continues at coordinate 51,147,686 of NC_063189.1, read as the reverse complement.
AAGCAGCGGCCAATCTCTTTCTTAGAGATCCTTGACACGGCACATATTTCTGCAAAGAGTCAAGCTGACAGAATTAACATTCATTCTCAATCACCACATTTTAGAGTTATGTTTTGTTACATTCTATAGTATTGCAACCAACAGGGGCCTGTGGTAAATACTAGTGGGGCAGACATTGGCTTGCTATGATTATATGAAATATTCGCCTTATTCACCCAGAGGAAGAGGAAGAAGAAGAAGATGATGGTTTTTTTGGCAGTTTGCAAATGGAGTGCATTACCACCATCTGTTAGACTGAGGTGTGATGGCAAGTGTCCCCTGTAGCCTCGTTCTGGATTACAATGGCAGCCGGGTGAATAAGGCGAATTAAAAGAAATCTCCGGCAGTTTTCAACATAGTACTCAGTGACCTTGAACAACTGGGTGCTGTCAGTAGGGAAAAAAAAAAAAAAAAAATAGTACAAAAAAAATCTGACTGCCCCCAGCCAACTAGGCATTGTTGTTATACTGAGTCATAGGAAAATCCCTACCTACAGCACATACACCTCTACATACAACCCTACCTACAGCTTTAACACCTCTCCTGTGTATAGGAACTTGACATATTACCAACAGTCACGTATGTCCAACCTCTTACATGTATGAGTCACTTAATATTCATTACTATACAAACCAAGACGGCAGATTCCTAAAGAAACGCAAGCACCCACACCATACGTTTATCTTAATTAGCTATGTACCAAAAATGACATTTTATCATGACTCGAAGAGCTGTAAACAGTGTTGTAAGGCTGCGTGTACAAAAGGTTGGGAATAAGCACCCACCAGCCCAGCACTAAATTCCGAGCGTGGTAAACAAAATCGGATATTTCAGGCAGTAAAAGCCCCGGTAAGAACCAAACTAGATTTTGTTTAAATCTACACACCTATGGCTACTGAAAAATGTAAGGTTAATTTAGCAAATGTTATTTTGAAGTGTTAAAAAACATTGTTGTTTTAGAATTTTCGAACGAAATGGTTGGTAATTAGCAGGTTTACGATATATCTGAAATTACACACTTGACTATTACTACTAATGCTTTCATTGTACATTTCCAGTAAAAGGATAGTGACCTTTGAAAGTCCTGGGCACTCCTTCTTGTCTGCAAGCAATGTAGAGACAGGCTGAAGCAATTGCGTCATTACTCCGGCCCTTCAAGCTCTTCTGTTCATAAACTTGCTTGAACAAATTATTTGTCCGGTCCTAGGAGATGAAAATACTTAATTAGTGTTCATTTGTAGTTATCCCACTTTACTTACTTAAAGTGGTCATTTACCATTATCCACAGTCAGGCTTGGAATTTCACCATTCTGGGGGCAAGGCCACTTGGCCTTCAGTTGGGCAAATTTGGTGGGGGGCACAAAGGCCACATGTCAGGGCACCAAGGCCAAAGTTAACTATACAGTAGTAGGCTATAAAAATTATCAAAGTTGTATTTAGCCTATTCACTGCAGTAGACCTGCATCACTGTATGAAACATTACAAAAACATGAAACATGACATAACATAGAACTGTAAATCTGATCATCTAATATTTACAGATATCTAAGCTATATAACATTTATTTTATATTTGGCCTGTTATGAAATCATGTATTGAACAATTTAAGCACAGCTCAGCTTTAAGAAACTCAAATAGCCTAGATGCATGCTTAGCATTTTGTGATCATTAAGGCTACTTTCACAAACTCTTAGCTGTCCTCTGATTTACCAATATCTAGGCGATATTTGTAACATTTATTTTGTATTTGGCCCGTTATGAAATCATGTGGAACAATTTAAACACATTGTAAAACCTAAAGCCCAAGTTTGGAGACATCCATGTATGTCGCACTTTACTGCAAATTCAAAACTGGATTACTCTGGAACGGCTAACTGTACAAGTGTACTGCTTTACACCTTTGTGTTCGGTAAGGTCTCCTGTTTATTCTGATATATGGTTTGTCATGTGTTAAAAGAAGGGTTCGTAAAGTATTCCACTGAGATGAATGGGTAGGGAGATCATGGGGACATAGCGTTCAGTAGAATGTATGATTAAATTAAATTATATTATTTACTTTTTCATGAAACGTTCAACACAGCAATTATCGGCTAACATCGTTTAAAAGCTGAGAAAAAGCTCTTTCATGTGATACTTGTGATGTCTGTGTGATGAATAGGCTAGCCAGTGAGTAGTTCAACTGAGAATGGGTGAATTTGGACGCACTTTCTTTCTTGCTGTCACTTTCTCCACTGCGTAAAAGACTAAATTAATTTTATTAACACAGGCTAAATAAAAATCGCTATTAGTAAGGCATAAAGCAGAATATTGAAAGAAGGGGGCACCAAGGCCACCGTGGCCTGTAAACCTCTGATTTTCAAAGGGGCCTCACGGCCAACGCAAGGGGCTACGACGGCCATGGCCGTCGTGGCCGCCGTGAAATTCCTACCCTGTCCACAGTAATTTCCCTGACAACCAAATATTAGCTTTTGCTGGTCTCAAATTAAGGCCAGGGATTTCAGTGTTAAATAACCATCTCGCACACAAAAACACCTATTTCTCAAATATATTACACCCCACCAATAAAATATACATAATTTTCTTCAGAAGGACTAGTTGTATTCAATGGTATGACATGCATAGGGTCATATATATATATATATATTTGCACAACTTTTTTTACACTGGTAACTTAAGAGCGATAGGACCTCATAACAACAGATACAATGGTTTGAATGTATTTGGTATATGAATAAACCATTTATATATGAATAATTAAAAAATGTATAAATATGGTACATATCAGTCAGTCTTACTTCCGGGGCGGTATGACCGAAAATGTATATGACCATATTTTTCACGGTATATGGGTACGTTCAGACTAAGCGTCTTTTTCTCAGCTGCCGGCGTCCGTTTTACATTATAACCCTATGGAGTAGACAGTCGTGGGCTTCTTTTAAAACGTGACTGCAACCGTCTTTTTCTGCGGCTCAGAAGTTGAGAAATGTTCAACTTCTAGCGGAAAAACGCCATACGTCATGCTGTCTTTTTTACAGATGACCAATCACAAGCAGATTACCGAGACCTGTGGTTTCCCATGACAACCAAGTAAAAAATGGAGAAGGTGACAGAACACTGGTCGAGAGACTCGTTTTAGTGTCTGAGCATAGGGAATTGTTTGACATGACTTCACAACTTAACATACCAAAAGCAATAGCCAACGTGAGTTTTCTCTTCCGCGACATTTTGTACACGTAACGTTAGTCACTTTGTCTATCGCAAAAAGACGCTTCCGGCTGCTTTTGGGAACAAGAACGCTGGCAGATTTTCTTCTTCAAACTGAAAAAGCGGTCTGCATAACTTCTTTTGTCAGAAAGAAGTCTGAACGTACCCTTAGACAGTATTTTTTTTCATGCATAAGCATAATCAGGTGTTAAGCATTTTCTACTGGTTGAGAAAGGAATTACCGCAGTAGATTGACTTAGGATGGTCATGATGAGTGAATATTGTAGAATAATTCCACACTTGTAGTAATAACCTACAGGTTTGTATGGCCCCAGAAAAAGATGCAAAGAAGAGCCACTCATGATTCTAATGGATCAGAATGCATAAACAATTTCAGTCAAAATACAGAACTTTTACTGTGGCTGCCCCGTCGTTTTTGCGTTATTCCCGTTTTTCGGCGTTTTTGGCCCCATTGAAATGAATGGTGGAATGTTCAGGATTTGAATTTCGATGATGACATCACAGCTCTAACGGCTAAAGCTTGCACCTGGCAGAGTTCTAAGTAGTAGGGCGGTTAAGCGCAAAAATCGATCACTTTGCGATAAAAGCATGCAATTTGGTATGAAGGCTCAGAAAGGGGATCTGATCAGATTTAGGACTGTAGGATATGGATTTCATAATGGGAAAATGGATTGGAAAAGCTGCCAGAAACATAAAATGCAATAACATATTTCACCATAATTACATGTAAATATAAGCAGAATTTCACAAAGAAGGTCTTTAAACTTTGAAATATAAGATACGTTATAAAATGTGCTCCTGTAATACTAAATATTACTATACATGGGTTAATGAATTATCTGTAAATTCATGTTATGTGATCAAAATTATACATAACAATGACAAGTTATTTAGAGCTGATTTTTGTCTTGTCTCTACCAAAGCAATTCACGAATGGTGACACAAAAAGGTCAACTGTTTTTAAACAGCTGACATGGAAAGAGACACACTGGCTAATCCACCACGGCAAGGTGCCAGCTCATTAGGATTAGTTTTTTTTTTTTTTTTTTTTGTCTTTTTAATGTAGGCCTGCATATAAGAAACAGAACAAAGAACCAGTAGTTCAACTCTTCAGCAGTTGAGCTTTGAATATTAACACAAGGTTTAAAGGAACCGTATGTAAGAAATGTATTTCAATTAATCATAAAATGGCCCTGATATGTCACTAGACATTAAGAAATCATGTTCATTTCAAATACTTATATCACTGACAACAGTAGTCCGGCCAGGATATTGTCATTTAAAAAGTGAAGTTGCAGCCCTCAACTGATGTTGATGTTGTGTTTTGGCCTGATGCGCCACCCTCCACCTATCTACTAATCACGAAGCCAGGGTTTCGGCATCCGGGTTGGCAACCTCGAGTCAGGGGGGGCGGTGGAGGGGATACACCGCTCTACAGTAATTTGAAAGTGATTGCAGTATCAGTTTTGGCCACAATCTTACATAGGGTTTCTTTAATTAATAAACATAACATAATATTCTAAAATGCCATGCTGAATTCAATGACCACTTTTGTCTCGGCCCCAAATATGACCACCCTGATATGTTGCCCTTTTCACATGCTGTTCAAGAGCTGCACTTGTTGGTGGAATTTGGCGAACACTGTGCCTTTTTGAAAAAAGCTTTTACCTAGCCGTGTTCACGCTCTCACATGTACTGGTTCTGTCTTACAGCAGAACTGAACCTTTCAATTGTCTTTGATATCAGTGAGGGAATATCAGATGGAGCACAGCTCAATTCCAACAATGCCTGAGTAAGTTCGGGAAGGACTTTCCTTGTTGCTCATGCTGTTTTTTTCCCATAACCAACAAAGCTAGACACTGAGTCACAACCAGTCAGAGCATGAAACATTGGAAGTGCACGTGCCTTCTCAGGACCAAGGCTGTGTGCAATTTAATGTGCTGCAATGTGCCTAAAATCTTCCCTGTTCCAATTTCAACCCAGAGTTCAGTGTCACCAAGATTTTGCACCACAGAAACTGCCAGCACTACAACATCTGCATATCAACAGTTTGAATCATGATCTTTTGATGGCCATTTTGCGCAGCATGAAATGCATGCAAAATCATCCTGCTATCTGCTTCCTCATGGTTGCATGGAGATAAAGCACATATGTCAGGCAGCTGTGGCTTGCAAAGGATGTTACCTCCCTGAGTAATGACAAGTTTCTTCTCTCCAGGGTCAAATGACTTAACCAAAATGTTAAGGTATTGAAAAAGATCCGTTTTATTTTGATCCACCCTTAGAAAGCTCTGCCAGTTCGCTGGCAAAGCTGCTTTAGCACATACACGTCTGTGGATCCCTTTACCACACTTTGCTCTTGCAGTGCCTTTGATGGAGTCGGCAAAGTACCTGTCCCATACCAAGTTTTACAATTGTAAATGTGGAGATGACATTTTGGAAAAAATGTTTAGCAGTTTCTGTCAGATTCAAACTAAATCATAGGGCATCACAGAGTACAACACAGATTCACGTATATCTAAATTCAATAACCCCATTATCTTCAGATAGATACCCTATCACTTACAATAATGTTTCTGGGTAGGTTGATTCGGTCAGCCATAGTGGAGATCTCTTTGAAAGCATTCAGCATGGCACGATCAGAGCTGCTCATGGTCCTCCTGTTCTGGTACTTTGAGTTGCCAAACTCGTCGAAACTTGCAGCACCAGTTCCCTATAAATAAATAAATAAATAAATAAATAAATAAATAAATAAATAAATGAGACTGTCAGGCTATGCAAGAACAATGCCATTTCTCCAATACACAGACAGGAACCTTGCGTTTCAAACAGAGGCACCACTACTTTAAAATTAAACAGAGTTTAAAACAAAAAACATGATATCCAACCTTCCGATCAAAGAAACAAAGAAATTCACTTCCTGACACAAAAACATCTGCGAAGTCTTGGTTTTCGAGTCCATGAGATTAGACTGCCTCAATCACAGTTCTGTCAGCTCGAACCAGTCCATCAACAGTTTCTGATACTTGGATCAGCCTCGTCTGGTAACAACAACCATGCTGCGTTCAAAGTTACTTAAATAACCTTTCTTCCCCATTCTGATGCTCAGTTTGAATTTAAGCAGATTATCTCAACCATTTCTACATGCCTTAATGAATTGTGTTTCTACCATGTGAATGTGATTTGCTGATTAAATATTTGTGTTTAAGAGCAGTTGAACATGTGTACAATAAAGTGGCCATTGTGTGTACATAGGTCTAATTTATTCTGCCGGGGAAAGGTGGAATCCCTATTTTGCCCACTTTGCCTGAAGCGAGGGACCGTGAAGCACATCCTCATTAGCTGTTTCAGAGACCTTGGCAAGGTGCGCTACCACTGGTGTCATGACCAAGTCCTGAAGGCCATAGTGAATACCATCTGCAGTGGTGCTGACCACTTTCCTCTTAAGGGGAGACACGGCAGGTGAAAACATTGTTTTTTTCATGCACTGGTCAATTTCAAGATTTTGGGCTAATTTGCTACTTTAGCATGTATTCTTTCACACTACTACATCAACAAATTTACATATTTAGGTGTTTATTTCATTACATTTTGTCTACTTGCGCCTGTATATTTCTCCTAAATTCACCAAAAGTTAGCCTTCTAACGTTTCATGTTCTATCGCGACCGTCATACCATGTGTATCGTGTAGTACCGTTGGAAAGCACTATTTTTCCTGCATGACGTTGTAGAATCCAAATATGGACACTTCCTTTGTATCCGCAACCAATTGCGAAAGTTCAAAGGCGAGTCTAGGCTGAGAACGGAATCATTGGCTGTGTTCCAAGGCTGTTTTCTCAAATTGAGTTTGTCATTTTCCAGTATAAACATCTCAGCCTATGTAGAACCAATGTACACCAAACTTTCCAGTTATACACTTAGCAGTATGAAGATATTTACAGAGGGATTTGTTAATAAATCATTCCTGGCCTGATTTAGGTGACATTTTAATTAAAAAAATGGCACATTTTCAAGGCTATGGACAGTACATTTTGATTTCCTAGGTAATGAAAGCAGATATTCTGAAATCCCTCTGTAATTTTATTTTCATCTTGTGTGTAAACAAAATTGATAACAAGAGTTAATAACATTACAGTGAGCCGTTTGAGACGGGAAACCAAAATAAAATAGGCGGTCAATAGTAAAACGACTTCTAAAAAAAAAAGAATACCGTACTCAACCTGCATTTGGTGCTTAATGCTTCTTTGCACTTCTGGTTGGATGTCAACTGCATTTCATTGGCTCTGTACCTGTACTCTGCTAAATGACAATAAAGTTGAATCTAATCTAATAGTTTAGACAACATTTGAGATGTGTTTTGGGATTACAATAAAGGCTTTTTTTAGAATGTAGTGTTTTTTTCTCGCTTACTTTAACAAAAACCAAGCATTAAAAAGCCAAACAAATTATGTTTATCTACAAATAAGGCCGTCTTGGATCATCTAGACTACTAAGGTCCGGCGTCAAACTTCTGGTGAAGAAGCCTGAAGCTGGAAGGGGGCTGGTGTGTATGTACATTTTGGGGGCGTTACAAAGGCACAGACCAGAGCCAAATAAGGTGCAGCCGACAAGTTGTCATCATCGTTGCAATTCACCCGTTATACGGCGGCAGTTTACAGCTTTAAGGACATTTGAGGACATTTTTAAAGGTAGCTGACATTATTTGAGCTAGGAATTTCTAGGATGTCACTTAATGTCCATTACTTTCCTTCAGCATGCCTTGGCAAGGACAGGTACCCAAAGGTCACCACTAAAAAACAATATTCTCCACACATTTTCTCTTCACCTTGCTTATCATTGTAGTTAGGTCTCCTCCATTTAGGAGAGGGTTCTGTGCATCACCAACACGAGAGGGGTCCTTAGTAGCTTTCTCATTTGTAAAGGTCCTCCACTCAGAACCCACATCAATCACTCTGTCACCTGAGAATGATGGTAACGTTAATCACTTAAGCACCTGAAAAATAAACATCTTCCACAACAATTACATGATGAATGAAAAATATGTATGTGAATAAAAGTATATTTAGAACATACCAACAACTAGGCCACACTCTGGGCATATCATATCCCCAGCTCTGTAATCCTCCACCAAAAGGGCATCAGGGTGGTTTGGGCATTGTACCTTAGGTAGAGAATCTCCACTACAGAAATAACAGTAAGATTACATATTTAAATGAACAAGCATAGTTTGCCTCACATTGATTGATTTCAAACAGCCCTTTAAACAATATTCCACAGCACTAATTTGATGTAGGGCTGCCCGATTGTGGCAAAAATCATAACTATTTTGGTCAAAATTGTAAATAGTGACCCTGCAAGATCCCTAGTCCTTGCAAAATCATAGTCTGTGACTAAAAAAAACTTTATGACTTGTCTTTAGATGTGAGATGGCCTGAGACTGTAGTCTTTCAAAATCTATTTTAAATATTTCAGTGTAAGGAGTAGGGCTGGGCGATAAAAGCAACACACACCTCCCGCCTTACGTTGTCCATAAATATAAAGGCTAAATATATCTTGCATTGTAGCTAGTATGTGCAACTCTACCAGAGTAGGCGATAGAAGTAGGCCTACCTCAACACAGACTCTCAATGAGTCCCTGCCCCGTGCACTCTGTCTCTTTCTCCCTCTCAACAGGTGCATCCCTCCTCAGCATGCACATATCCAAACATTCACAATCGTGCAAGACGACTGGCTAAATTGCTATTAAATCCGGTCATTCGCACGTTGCACGAATTTGTTCAAAACTGTTGCATTCAAATTGACTGCTAAATTCTAATCATCTCAATCCCGATGCAAATGGAAAAGTATTTTCCAAGACTCAAACAGGCCTGCCCCAAGGATAAAAAGTATTCATTTGAAACTTAAACACACATGGGGAAACTGAACAGTCTAACCAGTAGACTATGATACAAATTAAGCTACTTTGTTTACAATATTTACAGGCTTCAACCAGTGCTACTTTTCATTCAGACTTTAATTTATTTATACTAACATCTAAAAACCAATATATTTATGGAATAAAACTAGACAGGAACCTCGGATTAGCATTGCTGTTTATTGTTAAACTGCAATTATCTGCAGACAGCGGAGCGCATTTAATGCGTCTGGAAAATAATGTGCGTCTGCCCAAATTCTGAAGCAGTGGCCACTGCTACAAAATGAAGAGGAAACACTGGGAAGAATTTTTTTTAAATAGGATACATCAATAGAATATGTAATATGTGAAGTGAAACTGGACGGGCCATAATAACTTCTGACTAGTTTTACTTATTGTCAAATTGCAATGTGACGATTAAGAAAGGCACTTTTTCAAGAGATGTCAATACAGCTCTTATATCACTGCTCTTAAAGAAAGATAAGGATCCCACAGACTTTGCTAGATACAGACCTAGCCTAAGTGAAACGAGTATGGTTCTCTGGGATAAAGCGAACCTTCCTTCATCAATTAATTTTGACGAGACATAACGAGCTGTAATCATAGGGTGCTAACGTGATGAAAGCACAATGTTCACGCCAGAATAACATTACCATAACTTGAAAACAATCTATTTCATGTTCGGTCAGTACTAGTGGTAATATTTGTCATGGCATGTAGACTGCAATTTGTTCAATAATTATTGCCCAGATGTAGGATAGGCTACCCGAAATGCGCTAATTAAAGCCCACAGCATATTACCACCAAAGCGTGTTAAGTCCTAATAATAATAGCGGCTTATTGTGACGTGGTAGCAAATCATGTTATCAAAGAAATAGACGTAGGCTAATGTAGGAATGCACACAGATATATTGCAACAGGTAATGGTGTAGGCCTATCTGACAAAGACCTGAGTGGTTGGAACGTCGTACTTGAACACTGGGCGCAAAGAAGACTATCCTCACATTTTCCCCTTTGCTTCTGTCAAAGAAATCCCATGAACACAGGAAGTCCTAGGGTAGCCTATACTGTACATCAGATGGCCTAAAGATTAGGCCCCTCTGCATAGCATTCAGTGATTTGCATGCAGTAATTTTAACACTGACCTTGATCTAGCCTAGTTTGGCTATTTAAAGCTACTTTATTGCCATAATTATAACAAACAATAAAGGACTTTCACACAAACTAGGCCTACTATTTTACTGACTATAAAAAAATAATAAATATGTAGGAAGTTTAGAACCCAGAATTGACCTGCACACTACAAAAGTGCACCGAATTCAACAAAAATGACTCAATACATTTGGAGGAGGTACGAGTCCTTTCTTTTCCAGATATCTTAGGATTTTGCCATAGTATCAAGCATCGTATCGAAGTCAGGGTTCCAGACTAACTTTTTGCACTGGTTGCACTGGTGCGCCTAACTTTTTTTCTTAGGTGCACCAGCACAAAAGTTAGGTGCACCCAAATTTTCAACCACATCGCATTTTCCCTTAATTACTGTCCTATATAGGTTGTCCTATGACTTATGATTTACAATTCTACAAGAAAAGTAACTTAATGAAGTGTTGGTGCTTTAAGTGCTTCACTGAGCTGAAATTTAAACTTAAAACATCTCAAGATGAATTAAATAAAAATAAGTGAGTAAATTAACAGTGCACATCTTTTAAGGGCTTCAAACTGTATATCTCATGGCTCAATGTCTTACATACTATCCTTCATGATCTTTAGGCCTTGGCTAAACCAGCTCGCCATGCTAGCATCTTCCATAGAAATGTACAATTTTAGGAGATGTTCCAAGTAGCCTGGGGGGGTTTTATGTGATTTTGCAATGATGATTGCAATAATCATTTGACAGCCCCACAATGCAATTTACTTTTTAATTTTAGTATTTTTAAATATTCAATAAGAACATCACTATGGTTAATGCAGTAACGAAAGGGTAGGCCTATTAGTATAGGCTATTGCAATGACTTGCCATGATCGATCTAAATGTGTCCATTCAATTCACCGTACACAATGACCACAGTTATACATGCAGGGAATATTCGGGCTTTAAATGTAGCAGCGATATTCGGTTTGTGCCAAATACCGGATTAAATTGATTGATGCCATCAGAATGAGTTTACAACTTGTGCGCAAAAAGAATATTGCTGTTGAAAACCGGGTTAGCCTACTCCCTGCATGTCTGCGGTCAATGACGCACTCCTTTTCGGCGATATCTGTATCTCTGTTGTTCGGGAAGGCCTTGTATGCATTGTTCGCAATTTTAAGATGTCTTCATCTGCAAGAAATTTGGCGCAAGTGGCATTCCTGTACGTCGGGTTGACGTTCAAACTATTTTTCTGGTGAATAATTATTTCGGACTGAACTTGGTGAAGGGAAGTTTCACTAGGCCTATCGTAGGCAACGATAAACTTGATCATCATCTCGGGCTCGTCTGATCAGTTTGCTGCTGCCAGCCGCCGAAAGGCAGTGGGGAGAGGGGACATTTATCTCGGCCTATGTGACCACACTGTAATGCAACTACATCCACTCTGTTTATCTGATGGGTCTCTGACCTCTCGCCACGGCCAATCAGAGGGGAGGTCCCGCCCTTCACTATCTGTGATTTGTTTAAACCACGATATTGGCCAAATAGGTGTCTGTTATTGAACCAAAGGTAGAGTTTCAATGCGCACACTTTTTTCCTCTCTCAAATAGCTGGTTGCATTTTTGAAAAATTAGGTCGCATATGCGACCAAATTGGTCGCACTCTGGAGCCCTGGAAGTCATAATTTTGGTATCGTGACAACACTACTATGGGGTTTGGCAAGACGTTCGTGAATTTTGACGAGCCATAACAACTGTGACCATAGTGTGCTAACGTGATGAAAGCGCAATGTTCACTCTAGTATAATACTACCATAAGTGGCAAATGATCTATTTAATATTCGGTTAGTACTACTGGTAATGTTTGTCATGCCATGTTGACTGCAATTTGTTCAATAATTATTGCTCTTCGAGTCTCGGTAAAATGTCATTTATGGCAGCAGTCCCCAACCACCGGGCCGGACATTCCTAACCGGGCCGTAGCCTACGACATGAGTTTTAAAAAAAATGCATGCAAACTAAACTAAATTTAATTCGCAATAATGTCACGTTTTTACATGGCATAGGCCTATATGCAGTTGTTTGATTGCACGCAGTTTGCATTTTGCAAGGTCTATTTTCTTACGTCTGTCTGTCCCGCCTTCAACACTTTTACATATTGCCTTCAGCGCTGCGCAGCCTCAGGTCAGCTCACTTCACTTGATCAGTTCTTGGCCACGGTAGTGTCCACGAAGTTAGCTAAACTGCTAGAATGAGCAACAAAAACAAGCATCTTTAGCAGGTCACTGGCCAGAGTGTTTGAGTTGCGAGAGCCGCTGCAGAGATTTCTTACAGAAAAAAAAAGTCACCGTTAGCTGCACATTTTAGTGATGAGGACTGGGTGTCAAAACTCGGGTTGCTTAATGACCTCAACCTGTCACTCCAGGGGAGAATGACGACTGTCTTTAAACTGGCAGATAAAGTCGCTGCATTTAAAGCCAAGCTTGATTTGTAGGGACGACGAGTGGATCGGGGTGTATTTGATATGTTCCAAAAGTAGTGGGGGTTTTGGGAGAGACTGAGGCGGGGCCCTTTCTCTCGCAGCTGGTGCGCGATCACCTTGTTAAGCTCTCAAATGAGTTTGGCGTTACTTCCCATCCTTCAAAGATCCACGGCAAACCAATGAGTGGGTCTGCAACCCATTTGTCAATATCGAATAGTCCTAACTTGTCAGCGCAGGAGGAAGAGCAGTTGATCGAAATTGCAAATGGCGGTGGTCTTAAGAGTGTGTATAAAGAAACCTCTCTGGCAGGTTTTGGATCAAAACCAAAGCAGAATATCCTGAGATAGCCGTAAAAGCTGAAAGCGTTTCCCCTGCGTATCTATATGCGAGGGCGGGTTTTCGGCAATGACTGCAACTAGACAAATTGCTAATCGACTGGACATTTCAAACACACTGAGGGTATCACTGTCTTCCATCACCCCAGATGGAAGCTTCTTGTTGCAGAGAAACGCATGGGGCTCCCACTGATTATATTAAGTAATGCACGTTTAGTTCCCATGTTTTGTTCCCATATTTTGTTAAGCATGTTCACACTTATAGATGTAGCTTCAAGTTGTTCAATATTCATAGTGTTCAATTTTCACTTCTTCAAGTTCACGTTTTTCAGAAGAGATCGTTACCTTCACTGTTCATACATAACTGGAGCTAGTTCTTTTCAAGTAATGCATGCACAACACATATGGAACATGGAACCCCCAAACCCCGGCCCGGTCCGTGAAAAAAAAATAGGAATCAAACCGGTCCATGGTACATAAAAGGTTGGGGACCCCTGATTTATGGTACATAGCTCATTTAGATACACATATGTTGTGTGTGCTCGCGTTTTTTTTGGAATCCGCCGTCTTGGTTTGTATAGAAATGAATAGGCTATTAAGTGACATACACGTAAAAGGACAGAAATAGGTGACTGACTTTGATAGCATAGGCTACAGCAGTGGTTCTCAACCTTTTTTCAGTGATGTACCCCCTGTGAAATAATTTTTCAGCCAAGTACCCCCTAACCAGCGCACAAGAATTACCGCTACGCTTCAACCACGACTCCATCGTTTGAGTTTTGACAGTGATGGACAGGTGATGGCAGGTGGCATGTGACAGGTTGGGTTGAACCATCCAGGTATGGGGGGGGACTCTGGGTTTTTAGGATAATGAAATTGAATAGCCTGCTGAAATATAAAACTAATTTTATAAACTCCTGAAATATTTATTAAATAATTGTTTTTTTTAAAGTATTTTTGCATGGATTCTACTTTTAAATATATGTATATTTTATTTTTTTCATGTTTTAGTACCAGCATTGATTTTTAAAGAATTAAAATATAAAAAGCATATTATAAAAATTCTTATATTTTGACATGTATCTCACCACAGCAAGCACATAGCTTTACGTGCATTTCATGTGTGTAGGGCAGACTGTCCTGAATCTGGCAATATAATTGCCATGATGGAGGGATTGTATGGGGCTGAGCAATTTACAGACATATGTGGTGTGAAATAGATAGATAGATAGATCAAGATAGATAGATAAGATAGATAGGAGATAGATACAGATACTTTATTCCCAAGGGGAAATTCAAGGGTCTCAGTAGCATACAGACATCACACACTACATGCACTTACAGCAGAAATGGTAAACATAAGTATAACTCCACTGTACAATAAAGACAGTAGAAGATAAGAAAGATAAGAAAACTAACAAAACTAAATACTAAATACACTATATAAATTAAATTAAGAAAGTCCAATGTGCTTGAGGGTGATCAAGCATAAGACGCTTGTAGTGACAGGGCCGGGACTGGTAAGGTGCTAAAGGGAGTGAGTGTCATGGTGAAGGTGCAAACAGTAGTCCAACCATAGTCCTTAGTTATGTGTGCATGGCAAGGTGCTCAAGAGAGTGAGTATCATGGTGAAGGTGCAAAAAGTAGTCCAACATCAGTCCAACAGTGCAAGAGTAATAAGTAAGCAAGAGACCAGCATAAATAATATGGACAAATAGGAGAGTAAAGTATAATCGGGTTCTAAGGGTTAAAATCTCACGTACCCCCTGGAGTGCCTTCACATACCCCCATTTGAGAACCACTGGGCTACAGGATAGGAAAGAGATACACGACTTTCTGCTTATCCTTTTCATTGGTGACGTTTTCACAAGCGAGGGCGTGTCGAGGTGTAATGCGGAGAGGCTAATAGCCTGACAGTCTGAACACAAGTGTCAGGGTCATGAGGCTTGTAGCCTGAGCTACCATCACCAGGTGGCCCTGAAATTACCCTAGTCTGGCCTGGCTCGACGGTCTGAAGCCGGCTAATGATTTGCAAGCAGTAATTTCAACATGACCTTGATCTAGCCTACTTTGGCTATTTAAAAGGTACTTTATTGCCAAAAACAACACAATGTAAATAAACTATAACAAACACTAAATGACTCACACACAAACTACTGACTATAAAAAAATAATAATTATGTAGGAAGTTTAGAACCCAGAATTGACCTGCAGACTACAAAAGTGCACCAAATTAAACACAAATGACTCAGTACACTTGGAGGAGGTCTGCATCCTCTCTAGGATTGGGTATCGTTTGGGTTTTATCCGATAACGGTGCTAAATCGATACTTTTAAAACTGTGCCGGTGCCGAAACGGTGCCTGAACCGGTACTTTGTTTTTAAAATATTTCAAATTAAAATGGTCTAAAGCGAATTGCTTTTATTTTTTATTAATGATAAGACAAATTTGAACATGAAAATGAACTGTTATATTCAATTTACTATCAATATCTCATTGCTCCTACGAATAATACATTTAAATGTTAAAACGGCTTGCCATGCATGCACACACAATGGTAGGCTAAAGCTCTGCTTTCTAGTTTATTCAGTGTAGGCGGTTTGCCATAAGGTATGTTAAAACCGCTTTCCACAAAACTGCCAGGCATTTGCAAGCAAGCTAATCTAACAGGGACTCTACTTTCCAGTTAATTCAGTGTGTTCCCAAATGCTTCAAGAAATGTCATGTCTTCACCCATAACACATAATAGTTTTGAACATGATAGGCTACATGTCTGTCTTGAAGTGTTTAGATTTCCAGCGCTAGCCTAGTAGGCATTTTAACAGCAACTATGGCTATGCGCTAACACCAGTCAGCTGAGTTTAATTAGCGATAACGTAGGGAGATGGTTTCATAGCCTCTTTGACAGCTCAGTGACATCAGGTATGTAACCTACATATTTATGTTTTTGCCAGCTAACTTTTAACATGATCTTCAAATTGATTGTGATGCTATATGGGCTTCATGCACATGAAAGATTAATATCATGCCATTATGTTGTTTAGAACACACCGTGAAATACAGTTTTCACCTTACAACTTTGCTGATAACATTTCAAATAAATGCCAGTTAGCGCATTAGCAAGGATATTGTGTAACATATAGGCTACCGTATTTTCCGGACTATAAGTCGCTTCTGAGTATAAGTCGCATCAGTCAAAAAATGCATCATGAGCAGGAAAAAAACATATATAAGTCGCACTGGACTATAAGTCGCATTTATTTAGAAATGTATTTCACAAAATCCAAAACCAAAAAGAGAGACTATAACTGGATTATAGAGGCCAAAAAGATTAATGAAGATGAAGGAGTGAAGGCAGCCAAGAGGATGGCAGGAATGTAATTGCAAAGCAAAAGATTCACTAAAAGAAAATGCCATGAGGTGCACCAAAATGTTACTAAAATGTGGAGAATACAATGCAATCAAGCATTTTGGGCGATGTGGAGTCACAAGCTGGCAGCAGATTAAATGCTCATGAGAGAAAAAAAGATGCAGTTTTAGACGTGACCGAAACGATAGGCCTATATGCCCGACGGTAATTGTAAAGCAATTTACAAAAGATTCACTGAACAAAAATGCTGATATGATACATGAAGATGTAGCTAAACATGTGGAGAATACAATGCAATCAACCTTTTTTGGCGATGTGGAGTCACAAGCTGGCAGCAGATTAGATGCTCACGATAGAGAAAAAGACTGTTTTAAAAGGACGTGACCTAGCTGAGGCAAACCATGGCAATAGGCCCGATTTGTAAAGCAATTTACAAAAGATTCACAGAACAAAAATGCTGATGTGGTACATGAAAATGTAGCTAAAAATGTGGAGAATGCAATGCAATCAAGCATTTTGGACGATGTGGAGATACAAGCTGGCCGCAGATTAAATGCTCGAGAGAGAAAAAGATGCGGGTTTAAATTGACGTGCAGACCGAAGCTGCAGCAAGCAGGTGATATTTAGAAATGTATTTCACAAAATCCAAGACTAAGAACAGACAGACTATGTAACTGTATTGAGGCAAAAAATATTGAGAATTCTACAGGGAATGTTAATGAAGAAGGAGTGAATAGTGGCAAGAGGCAAGCCGAAGGCTGCTGACAAGGCCAGACGCTAATTGTAAAGCAATTTACAAAAAAAAAAAATCACTGAACTCAAATGATGATGTGGTACATTTAGCTAAAATTTAGCTAAAAATATGGAGAATGCAATGCAATCAATCATTTTGTTCGATATATTGGCACAGGCTGGCATGCAGCAGAACAATTGCTTGGCTGGCCACCTCCGAGAGAGCGAGAGAAAAAAAGATGCACATTTAAAAGGGTCCAAATTCCAGCACGGAATTGCGAATAAATTATTACTTAGTATTGAGCATAATAATAAAAGTCCCACAAATCTAGCCATCATAATGCGAGAGATTCCCACACATTTTACCCTGTACCCTGTCTGACATTAATATAATAATGGAGCGGCCTGAGTGTGGGACTATTGACGGACCAACTCTGACTTCAATTGAACCCCATGCAGGCGCGCGCACGCGCGCGCAGGACCACTTTGGGGGTGGCTCTCTTTCGTTGCTCTCTCTCTCTCTCTCAGCAGGATTTGTCAAATTATAGCCTAGGTGCTTCAACATCAACCGCTATCGACAGGAAAGGAAAACAAACATTTAGCGATCAGGAACAGTCAGGAATTTTGCAAATACAGAAGCATGACCGCCTAGGCTATAACGTAGAGAACATGGATGACTTCTCTATTTGACGTTCGATTGCAGACGTGAACAGACAGCTACAGACACGGAGCGCACATTAGGCCTACTTTCACTTTCTGTGCGTATTCATTACGTGAAAGATAATTAGTAGCAAAACAGCGATCAAATATTACATGGCAGTGCGTTTTGTTTTCAAATGTTTTCATGCATGTCTAGATAACAGGTGAGGGATGTTTAGGAGACTCGTAAATCCTCAAATTTAGGCTGCGCAAAGCACAGCACCTTTATTTGGCCATGGCTTGTATTCGAGTCAGCTATAATATAGTCCTTTATTTCTTGCGTTTTATTGTGAGACATAGGCCTACTTTTCGTTTGGAGCGGCATGGGTAGGCTATCAAAAGCAGATGTTTAATTTGAGATTTAATTTGCGTTTGGACTGTTGATTATATTGCTAAATATCGGGACTGATGACCACTGCAATCTGTGGGGTATTTAATGGCTTACTATTAAGTTTCATGTGTCGGGAATTTCGATTGCCATCCACTTATTGCGAGATAAGGTAGCTTTCATTCATTCGCGGTGCTGTGCTGCAAGGGAAACCTTATTCAGATAGCCAAAGATGTCTAAGATAGCCTAAATGTAGTTATTTTTTAAATTATGCATGATTTACTTTATTATAAAATTCATAGGCTGGTGCCTGGCAGCAACAATTGTGTTTAAATGTAGGCTTCAGCCTCTAGCTCAGAAGGGTGCAGCATGCTTTCATTCAATGAGAGCAACGTGTTGGACTCATGGTGTAAATGACTTTTGATTGGCAACAACATAAAATATTAAGAGCAGCTCTTTTATGAGTTAAATTGAAGCAAAATTATACTGGCTTTTATTTGTCCAAATCTGAGGCCCGGCTATAAATAGAATCCCCGCCATAATTTGACGAAATGATGTCAGGCATAGTGCAAGCACTAATCTCTGACTGAAATGCACAGGACTTGTGCATTTATTTTGTAAATGTTTAGGTTCATGTCAGTTAATATAAATTAACATTTAAAACATGTTCAATTATATATTTCTTCATAAACACCTGACTATAAGGCTGGACCAGCCAAACTATGAAAAAAAGTGTGACTTATAGTCCGGAAAATACGGTACTGTTGATGTTGTTTCATAGCCTTTTGCTTGTGTGTAGTTAGACCCACTGCTAGATTTTGACAGGACCTTTAAAGTAAGCTACTTGGGCTCACGCAAGCTGTCAAACACTGTCCACTGGCCTATGTGGTGCGCCCCTCTGGTTGTAGTGTTTAAGTTAGCTAACTGTATATGGATGTGTTGCTATCAGAGCAAGACGTTAGATATGGCACATGACATGCAGTGATGCCTCGTATTAAAAAAAAAAAAAAAAAAAGCTATTTAAACGCTATCGTGTTAACACTAAACCCGATTGACGCAAAGTGAGTCAGAAAAAACACCCTTTCTTCTCTGTTACATTGCTCCGGAACTGTTCATCGCAGCGAGATGAAACCTTTATTGCGTATCAAAGCAGAAGTGGGGCTTTCCAAAGAGACTATGCACTTGTCTGTACGATCAAGTATGAAAATAAAAAAAATAAAAATCCTGAAATTAAATCAATTGCGTTCACCTGCGCACCCATTACGCTCATTTGAATTACTCGCGGACCCGTGATCGGATAGATATGCCACGCATGTCAGATGAAAGAAGACACAGAGCCATCATTTGATACCAAGTACATCCTTCTGGGTTAAACAACAGACGAAGTGACAGCAAAATAATAACTTCATATAGCTTGACTTACCCCACGTTTTTGTCTGTGTTTGTGGCAAAGCATGTTTATAATCCAACGCTATTGTAACTTCTCTATGGCAAAGCATGTTCATAATCCTGTTTTGAGATCCTAGAAAATTCCTGCATGGCATCCAATTCAAGGCTCACATTGAATCCCAATTTGTTCAACAAAGAAACACCTTTTTTGGCTTGTTGTAGAGAATCATAGAGTGCATGTACACCATAGGCACACACAGGCTAACACGCAAACTCTGGTCAAGTCAGGTCAGATCAGTTCGTGTCACAGGTATGGAGCGCAGAAAGGTCATCACTAAATTAAACAATGGCATTTATTTCTGTAAGGCGAACACCACGTCCGTAAATTGATCGGCCCCAGAGAATCCCTCCACCATGGCAATGATATTGCTAGATTCAAGACAGTCTGCTCTACACACACAAAGGTAAGTCGAGCTGCCAGCTTGCAGTGGTGAGTGTCAAAATATATGTATTTTTATTATTTAAAAATCAAAATTAAATCAATGCAAGTCTCATGTTACTTGCTCTGCTGCAGCCAGGAGTTTCTGCTGCACGGTCTCCTGATTTATTGAATGTGTGGGGTTTCAATGAGTGTTTGAGTGGTTTTTCCCCCCAAAGTAATTTAAATACTCGGCTGTACAAAAAAATGGAACAGGTGAGCAGACAGATTCTACTTCAAGTCTAACTTCAGCTGCAGTATCAAACTATAATGCTTCACAGTGTGGGACATTCATTTCACAGACTAGTAATATAAATGCAAATGGTTATGGAACACCCATTTTTTTTCACCCAATATCCAACTAAAGATATAAGAACAATTTTCATGATACATTTTGAACATGCTACCATGGAACATATTTTCATATGCATTGATGAATTTATGGGAGGGCGAGGGAAAAGTGGGAGTAGACCATCACGCAAACACAGGGGAGGAGAAGTGCTAATAGCAATTAGGTGCTCCACCATATGAACAGCGCACGTCTGTTTTGCGGTGAAAAAGTTAAATCCAAATTCCGGTTAAATGCATCTATTAGGCTATAGAAACTTTCAGAGACAGCTGATTCAGTATTCAGAGCATCAGTTTTCTTTATTGTAGGCTACTATGTCAAAAGCAAATTTAACGTTTGTTTGCCTTTCTAATAGGCTATCGTTTGTTCACTTTCACGACATTGCCTTCTCAATCTGCTAGACTAGGGTAGCCTATTTTAAGGCATAGCCCTAGTCTACCTGCAGTAAATAGTTCGAGTATTTTTTTTTTTAAGTGGAGTAGGCCTAGAACTACTAGGGCTACTGTATGTCGCTGCTTGTTGACATCTTATTATCATGTAGCCTATGATCGCTAAACTTTGATTATTTTTAATGTCGCAATCGGTTATCTCCGTTCAGCAGCGCTTGTGGTTCAGCTGTGGGCACGCAATTAGCCGCAGGGACAGGCGGTGATGACCGATGTCAAAGTCCTTCTAGGTAAGTCCCTCCACTCGGCGGCCATATACCAACGTTTTATGGGCACTCATCAGGCACAGTCTTTGGGTCGAACTGCGCGTGCGCAAGGCTTCACGACACCAATCTTGCTCCAGCGGCGAGATCACAACACATGATTGGCACGATGTCTTCACAACACACAATATGATTGGCTCAATGTATTCACATCACACCACATGATTGGCTCAATGTATTCACATGTCGACGTTTTGCCGAGGAAGGGGTGGGATGTGTAGACAACGGCCATATTGGCGTGACAAACTAGCCCCATGCATTTCTATGGAGTATTTTTTGAGTGCTGTGTCTCCTCATTAGAAAGTCTCTGCCGATGTTTACTAGGACTGGGCGATAAAACGATAGCGATATGTATCGCAATAGACATGTAATCGATATCAATAAAAAATACGTTCAATATAACATTCGATAATTAAAGGCAACACACACCTCCCGCTTTACGGTGTCCATAAATACATAGGCTATATTGCATGTGCAACTCTACCAGAGTAGGGATAGAAGTAGGCCTACCTCAACACAGACTCTCTCTCTCTATCCCTCCCTCTCAACAGGCGCATCCCTCCTCAGCATGCACATGTAATCCAAACATTCACAATCGTGCAAGACGGCTAAGTTGCTATTAAATCCGGTTAGCATCATTAGCACACTGCGCGAATTTGTTCAAAACTAATGCATTCAAATTGACTGTTAAGTTCTAATTATCTCAAACCCGATGCAAATGGAGAAGTATTTTCCAAGACTCAAACGGGCCTGTCCCAAGGAGAAAAAGTAGCCTATTCATTTGAAACTTAAACACACGTGGGGAAACTGAACAGTCTAACCAGTAGACTATGATAAACTAGCAAATTAAGCTACTTTGTTTACAATATTTCCAGGCTTCAACCTGGGGGATATTCCATCAACCTCGCTAATGAAGGCGGCGCTTAACAGAAATAGCCTGGCTTGAACTAGCGTAGACTTCCACTTGGGGCTAAAGCCGTTCCATTAACTCAAGTTAGCGGCATCTTGGCCTCGTTTATTCAAGCAAGGTTAAAGTCAGCTTCATCTCTGCTCGTGCACGAGGTAGAACAGTAGACCAAAACAGTAGATTGACGAAAAGAGGATATATGTCGTAAAATTAAGACAATACTAGACAATTTCTGTTCGATTTGGCAAGCGCCATCTACAGGATTTTCATCAAAAGTCATCAAATTTAACATCGAGAAAAAAAAAATAGATTGCCTACAGAAATGGGAGAATAATGAAAGCATACATTTAAAACAACAATGCTAATGGTTTTGAAATCAATTGCGAGTTTGATTGGCTTCACTCTTGAACACATAGGTACAGTCTATGCTTCAACAAAACGAGTGAATAAATAAATAGTATTAACTCAAAAACAACTTATGGATATGCATATGGATATTCAAAACTATCTATGGCCTACCTTACGTTCTTAGATTAAAAGAGTTCACTCCAAATTATTGTCTAGGTGTAGGTGGTCATAAAATAAATTAGTATCAACATAATAGCCTATTGTCTCCCATAAGTCCCAAAGTGTTTTGAAATAAAATTATCTGAAATGCAATGGCTTTCAATTCAATTTATGCCTAATATTTCATCTGTGTAGCGCACAGTTGATTTGACATTCATGAACAATCGTCGACACATGAAGCAGTTTTAATTATTAGCTGGCTGCAGAATTATCCTTTGGCTTGCATCAGATAGGCTATAGCTGTAGCCCACTGGCAAAGCTGTCACTGAACAGCCTACCAAAATGTGCATGACCCTTTATCAGCAGTATGTCTTTCATCAAAGATTATAACTAAAAATGCCATTATCAAGGTGATAAACTATGGAGCCTTAATACTTCGAATGGGAAGCGAACCTGCGAACACGCAAGAATGTAATTCCTTTCCTATGCCGTCTTGCTGCACGTTACACCACCACCGAACGTAAGTGACGCAGAGTAGCACGATTCCTAGAACCACACGCATGTGAAGTTAAAACATGTTTAATCGTATAATCTTCATACATTCTTTGGAGGTAGTGAATGTGTAAATCCATGCTTGGTGCACTGTCGGAAAAAAACATTTCTATAGGCCTATTTCTATTTTTGAAGTTGTAGGCTACAGGTGACGAGAGCACAGGTTGACGGAACCATCTTTTTGGACTCGTTTTCCGACTGATTGGTCTTTTTTGCAACACAGCTTAATTTAGCTTGAAAGTTAACCTGCTACGGAGCAGGTTAGTTCTGTGGCATAAATTCCCATGGTTACCAAGCTGGGATTCACGTTAACCTCATTAATGGAACAGACTTCTCACTAAAATTAGCAAGACTTATCGAAATAAGCCAGGTTTGGCCTTTAGCGAGGTTGATGGAATACCCCCCAGTGCTGCTTTTCATTCAGACTTATATGCACATTTATTTATTTGAGTGTTTTTCATGATTGTGTTGCTATTTCTTTTCCCTGTTTGCTTTGATTGATAACTGAGGTGATTAAAATCAGAGGAAGGTTCAGTTTAAAATAAAAGTGTTTAAATGTAACTTTTTTTTTTTCCTTCTGGTCCTTATCTGAAATAGATTTTAAAAAAATCAATAATTATCGATATCGACTGATATGAAATACTTATATCGTGATACAGTTTTCAGCCATATCGCACAGCCCTAATGTTTACATAGCCTAATGAAGTGACAGCTTAGTAAATTCCATGCAGTATGGCAAAGCATAGTGTTCGCTGCATAGAAAAACTCAGTAGCCTATTAGCGCTTTCTTTGAAGTCCTACATCCAGCCCTGAGTGTTGGCCTGGTTGCTAGCTTCTTCAAACTTTGCAAACTCAGCTGGGTGTTGTTACAATTGCGGCGCGCAAATGCATTTGACCGGCATAAAATCGGCATGTCTCAGACTGACCGGCCGGTCGCCGGTCATGGCCGATCACGTGAAAATCGGCCAATTCCGGTCACCAGCCGATCTATCGGTGCATCTCTACTGTAGACGATATATTGCACACCCTGCTACCCAACCATCAGTCAGTACTTTGACTATCAAAAAAGTACATCTCAAAACACAAGAAAGCTTTAACTCGCAGCTCTCAAATTGACCTATCGCTAAACGGAGGGGATATAGGCTCATCGGATCAGTTTTTGTCCTAATAGCCTACCCTACTATCTCTAAGATTTCACTATTGACGGCACAATAACTTTTACAAAACACCAGAAAACAATGTTAAGGCATTTGTGGAGAAGAAGGATGGTTTGTGTGTTCTTCCTACATCTCATGGTAAGTTATTTTGTTGCTCTAATTGGTTAGAACTAGGTCTATCTAATTGAGTGCAGAGGCATTCCCCCCCTGTATCGGTTGAAACACGCCCAATAATTACGTCCCAATGGAGCAGTATCAGACTCATATTCTGACTAGAATTGAGTATGGCTACGTCAGGCTAGCAACATTCAACTTTCCCACCTAAATATGTGGAATTGGGTAATATGAGGACGGTAACAGTATCAATGTTGGCAGGTATGCTATTATGATTTAATGTTACAATATATTTGACTTTACACTACTCATTTGTTCATAATGCTTATACTGTTTATTGTTGCAGTTGTAAGTTGCTCTGAATAAAAACGTACATCAACATAGCTTAAACCTTACCGTTAAACCTGTAAATTTGCCAAAAAGGAGCTTGCTAGCTACTCAACAACTGTTAGGCCTAACTTCAGTTAATGGTTCTAGGCTACCAAACTCGAGCCAGATGCCAGTGTGACACTTTGGCCGTTTACAACCGAAGCTAGCTGAATTTCAGAATAAACCCCCCGGGTGGGGGGGTCCCTAATGTCAGACACTGTAACGTTAACGTTATTTGAAAGCTCTTATCGTAGACGTTGTTATTCAGGTAGAAAAATGCAACGTTAAGCTTGACCACAAATGTTAAATGTTCCTAAACTGCTCTGTTCCAGGGATTGTCAATGGCTAACGTTAACAACAAAGGTAAACAAAAAATTGTATATCCTATTCATCATAATGTTAAATAACTATACCTCTCTATCTAACTTTAGAAAGCTCAACTAGACAGCAGGTTGTCATAGCTTTGTTCCCACAAGGCCACGATGCATCTCATCCATGCTAACGTTAATTACAAAAGGATAGCTAAATAGAACACAATGTCGAGTTAAAATACGTTAATTCTTGAAAGTATTCGACATTAGTATCACAATGTTACAACAGTTTATAAGATAAGACACCCTGTACTGATCTCTCATTTCATAAATACGTTATCAATTGATACATACCGGCTCGTCGACGCCATACTACTTCTCTCGTCCCTTTGCCAGCTGAAACGTTACGACAGTGTGCAACCAGCGACGACGTTTCCTACTAGTGGCGCCTTCCGTTTTCAAAATAAAAGTCACCACCCATTCGTTTGTTTGTAGGGGAGGGAAAGTGAAAACCAGCGCCCCAAGTGGTCGTGTTCCTATCGAAGAGCAGCTCTATGACCTTTAAAAAAAATATCATGAAGCCAAATTAGCGAAGTTATCCACCAAAAATATTTTTCAGTGTGCATACAGCAAGAATCTACTCTGAAATTTTTTTAAATAAACAAAATTGCTCCTTTAGTTTCATAAACAGAGTACAACTAGTAGCCTATATAATAATAGTAGTTGTACTCACCGTAACCAGAGGCGGGCACAAATACATCAAAAACTATTTTGTTACAAACTACAAATACTGGCTCATAAAATGTAACAAAATAAAATACAAAATACTGATATGAAAAATTTATTTAATTAAAATACAAGTAATTAGTAATTTGAAAATACAAAAATATCCACACAATAATCATGGTATACCAACTTTTTTAAAAGAATTTACAAGGCATATTATTGAAAAGGTATCCCCAAGAGACAAGAAATACTATTTTCTGATTGGCTGGCAGAGGGCTGTTAATTCTGTAGCCTACATTGGGGCTCCTATGAAGTAGATCTGGTAAAAAAAAATGTAAACAGCATCCCATATCGATGATTGAACTGAAAAGAAGCAAACTTCTCAACAGTGGAATCAACTGTAACATTATGGCATACTACCCACCATCATTTCCGTAACCAATGAATGTAGAACGACAAATTTAACAGGTCGACCTCTTTTTAAACTGAACTGCATTTCCCTTTTTATGCTATAAATGCATGCCTATTGCCTATATAAATGACTGGCAACATGGGGGACAAACAGAATAACATCCTGTAAGGTGTCCCGATATACAGAATTAATTAACTTGGTGGAGAAAACTCTTTCTGCATCAGGGAGGTCTTTGCGTCAGTCTCCTCCATTACTTCATACCTCGGCGGATGTTATCCCTGGCATAAATCCTCATGTCAAATCCATTAAGTGGTTTTAATACTGTCCTGTAGTGAGAATGAACATCAGCTATTAGGTACTCATGGTCTTGGGGTCAAAGGTCATGGTCATATGGGGTCCATGTCCTAATGTTCTCCCTCAGTATCTTATCTGTATTGTTTTCCCATTTTAGTCTTGACTTGACACACCTGACAATTCAATCTCCTGAAGTTAGTTACTTTTTATTTATTTTTTTAACTTTCAATGTTCTAAGGGGATGATGAAACAGAAAAGACAGATATAATGCTTTTAACTTGTCTATAGAGTGACATTATATTGGCGCAAAAAAAATGGGTTTACAACCTATGTTGACCATTTTGGCTGCCTCAGTTGACTTTTCTATTCATTTTTTCCAACTTCAGACATGTCCAGAGGGGATCGTAAAAGAGAAAAGTTGGTCACCTACGTTGGTCACAATGTGGCAAACTACTGCAAGAAAAAGGAAAAATGGGTTTACATTTTACGCTGTCCTTCCAAAAGGGTAATAAAATTAGTACTTGTATGGATAAATCAACTTTAGAGCTGAATATAGGAAATTGGCCATCATTGGACACCCACCCTATTCTTATGGAGTAACCCCTAGGCAACAAGAAACAACAAAGAAAAAAAAAAAAAACTTTAACCAACAAAACAAGGTTCATCATGATTCTGGCATTTGGCTCCCAGACTATGATAAGCATAGCTTATTGTAATGGTTAGTATATTTAACTGAATGATGAAATGTTGGCTTATTAGAGAAAAAATTACAGATTTTTTTAAAGTATTTAAGTATTTGAAATACTCTAAATACAATCCCTCAAAGTATTTTGTCACAAACTACATTAGATTTGTTCAAATCCTGCAAAATACAAATACTAAAATACGCTAAAGTAATTAAATACGTATTTAAGAATTAAAATACTGCCCATGTCTGGAGGTATGGAACCATTTTAAACAAGTTGTGGGCAGTGACAACATATGTGTTGGCTTTGTCGCGTGCATTAAGTGCGGCACGATGCTCGTCTGACAGCAAAAAAACGTGGACCCACGATGAAGAGACACATGAAGCAGGCTTGCCATGGCAGAAATAATTATAGTCAGCCTTCAATGTCCTCTTTTGTCACTTCTCCAAGCATACCCCTGAGAGCGAGGCAAGCCCTCACAGAGAAATGCATTGAGTTTTGCTACAGGGGCATAATTTTACGTTGTAAGTGGCTTACTGTACGTTTCTTCATTTGGATTCATTTGTGATCCATTCCTTTCTGAATAAACAAACAACGTAGCCTAGTTTGCATGCTTCGATTGATTAAGATTAATTAGATGAAGATTAATTAGACTACGAAATGGTTTACAATAAGCAAGGAAAGATAGTGGGTATAGCACATCCAGGTAGCAATTACGTTCCTAGATATAAGTCTGCCTGGGTCCGCCCCGTAATTAGGATGAACACAGCCACACCAATCCAGCACAGGGGGGGGGGGAGAAGCAAAGGAGCCAAGTAATAAGGTGTAGTCCAATCTGCTACACATGCCATGGTGGCCACTGATCATACCTGTGCTGGTGTTGACTACCCTTCACCATGCCTTAGTTATGCTGCTATAGCATAGTGCTGTCATGGACTTTTCATGTCTTGCCTTTCAATCCTCTCTCCCTCTCTCAACTCTCCATCTTTTGCCTTTTCTCTCTATCGTACAATATATACCATATTGTATTGTAATATATTGTAACGTCGGCACACAAGACATTGCGTAGCGTTCTCCCACGCAGGGCATGCTGGGATGCGGGAGCGAACATTTGGGGTTTATGTCTGTATTTCTCCTTAGTTTTGAGTGTAATGTTAGCGTCTTTGTTGTAACATGTTTCCCTTTTAGTTATCCCTTGTGTGTGATCCTCCCTCGTATGTGACAACTGTGTGTGTCGCTATCAAATTGTTACAATATGGTACCATTGATATACTTATTAAAGACAGAGGGGGAGAAGCTGTAGAAGCCTCATCTACAAAATAAGATGAAAGCTTTATTAATCAGTGTCAACATAAAAACTAAAGTTAGCTAGCTAGCTAACGTTAGGCTAGCATGCCACATACTAGTTGGTTGGGCTGGTTAACGTTAGCAAACGTTTGCTACTAAGTTAGTTACCAATTAACAAGATAAAAACTAGGCATGATAAGATACACCAGAAAAATATTTATTTAGTTAGAAAAGCAAGTTTACCTAGCTAGTAACATCAGTATTTACCTGTTATGAAGTCCATGTTACAAACACAAGCATTCTTGATGATCGCCTCCGTCCAGTGCTTTTTTCTGATTTAGCCATTGTTGCCATCTTTTTTTTTTTTGACTAACCGGTGGTATTCGATAGTATTTCAAATTCAACCGATGACTTTTTCGGTTCTGGCACCCGACAGCACAGCAAGATGACACCATGATAACCTTTAGCTTCCCAGCTGAGGTGATGGTTTGTTTTGCCTCCAGTGAACGTAGTGACGTAGGCTCAGAAGGTACCTATAATGACTGGCTGCAGTCTGCGGGACGGGGCGGGGACATCCATATCCACGTGCGACGTCACATGCTACGTCATTACGTAGCAACATTGAGTGTCCACTGCTTGGTTGAATTTCCCATTGTCCTGCATTCTTTACAACATGTATTAACTATATTATTTGCACACCTATGAAGTAAGTCCAATTTGTTGGCCGTACAACACTTATATTATATATGTGTATTAATTCGCCAAACTGGTTGTGTAATTTAAATGAACCAAACAATTTTGACAAGATTTGGGAAAGATTCTTGAAAGATTGTAGTCTTTCAAGCTTTACTCAAAAGACTCCAATCTTTCAAGAATCTTTCCCAAATCTTGTCAAAGTTTTTTGGTGTAAGGAGGCCATAACAATAGAGTACTAAAGTGAAAACGTCACGTTGTCTTGGCAACCGGATTTTCAGTTCTAAACAACCGAACGAGAGATGGCATTTTCCATTGCTTCGCTGTGTTCTTTCTTTTAAAACGAGAATAAATTAATTTCAAGAGGTGAAAATCACTAGATCGAAACATGTGGAGGCTTTTATATATTTTTCCAGGGTATTAAAACGAAAAGTTTGCACTAGTATGAAAGATAAAGTTTATAACGTAACAGCAAATTTGCCTAATCTGTTCTGATTACATAACGTTATTACTGTCAACCGGGGTGGCTTCGGACACTTTTTTTAAAAAAAAATTGGAATTTATTTACAAACCTGAAAAAAAAATCGGCAAGTATGAGACTCCAATGCCTGCATGTAGGGGCAAAGCACTGCACCATACTGACAGCAGTTTACACGACGTTGTTTAGTTTTCTTTTTTTTTTTTAATGAAGACAATCTATTCTCAATATTACTTACATCATTGGTAAAGCAAACTCGCAAATCATTTCGCAAAAAATCGTTCCTTTTCCATAAAACGTTCGTGTGGCATGGTTTCCCCTTGTTAATTTGGTTTGTTTAGAATTGAAAATCCGGTTGCCAGGACAGTGTGACGTCACACTTGAGTACGCTATAGTATCTGTCTGCATCCTGCAAGACTACAAGACACGCCTACTACGAGATACGCCCACGCCCACTACCAGACACGGCCATACCAAAGACACGACACTTGGTTCATCAACCGACTCTGCCTACAGTACTTGAACGAATTGTCTGTGTCTGCTAATCGGTGTTTCACAACACAAACACAAAAACCACATATTGCTCAAACTTCGGAATTTGTGCAGTTTACCTCTTATATCCTCCATCACGTATGCATTAGGCTACAAATGTATTAAAGTTGTCTTTTGTCCCATTCCTTCAGGGGAATATACTGGAAGTTTGTAGTTTTTAGTGTTGACATAACACATCCAGGTTCCAAAAAAATCTATGAAAAAAAAACAATAACTAAACATGCAGGCTGTTTCTCAAAGAAGGATCCATAACATTGTCCATAACAAAATGTATGTTTGCAACATTTTGTTATTCTGAACTCAAGGCGTGTATACTACTTAAACGGCACCGACAATCAAAAAATCCAGTGGAAACTAGATGGCAGAAGTGTATAGGCCAATCTGCCCACCAGCTTTTTCCACTTTGTCACCTACAGAGTTTGACAGGTACGATCTTTCAAAACGCCATGTTATTTCCCATAGACATTTGACGACCGAAGGTTGGATGGATACGGAAGTTACGGAGGCGGGACTTATTCTGGAGAGGTCTATGCGAAGCATCCATCTGGCAGAGTCAGGTTATTCAGTAGGTGGCGCTACACTACAATTACATAGGCTACAAAGATGCATCTGAAAGTGACCAATTTACCATGAAAATTTTGTGATCTATCGTACAACAGTTAAGAAGTGATCCAAATAATGATTCAAATTAGTGCTGTCAGTTAAACGCGTTATTAACGGCGTTACCGTAAACCTATTTTAACGGCGTCAATTTTTTTATCACGAGATTAAAGGGAAACTTGGCAGGATTTCCCCCTCTGCTGGAGAAATTGTGCATTATGCTATTTCAAACTGTGGGAAAAGGTAACGATAAAGCACATGGATTTGTTTACAAGCTAGCGAACGGTTAGCATAAGTTTGGCAGAACTATGTGGATGTTACAAGGTAAGAAACACGATTTAAAACTAGTTTCTTGTTTCTCACTTCTCTTTCCGGGACGATAGTCTCAATGTTGCAAGGTTGGTTTTTCGCCTGAGGACGCTAGGCGCAGCTGGGAAAGTCAACATTTTCACCGGAACAGGTCATTTAACCATCCAAATGATTTCTAAACAGGATTATTACGTTGAAATAGTTGCCAAGTTCCCCTTTAACGTTCTTGTTGGTGTAACAAACGCTGTAGTTTTTTCACATGCTGTTGCAACAACTAGTAACGTTAGAACAACTACAACACCACACTGGATCTAGTTAGACCGTATGTGCTGCATGTACACGCCCCCTTTTAGGGGAAAGCTGTGGAAACCTATGCTGCATTGAAGTGGGGAGCGAAAAGGGCTTATACTTACTAAATCTTGAAACAAATGTGAATAAAATGCACAAAATAAGGTTGGTGTAAGAGTTATCTTTGGTTTTTTTTTGCTCTTTTTTCAATTTAGCCTACTAACAGGAGTGTCACGAATGTAGGCACAGTCAAACTGCCCGTGGCTGACTATAACTAAGTTCGACCAGCTTAACTTTACATGTCATAACATCAACATAAGTCAACACATTCATTCTATCACTTGTAATATGAACTTAGCCTTTTTCCTACAACTAGGTGAGATAATTGGCTATGCCTATGTTATACTGAAGTTCCACAGTTAGCTAGCTAGCAAGCTAACCGTTTTACATGAGATATGGTAACGTGCTGAATGGGTTGTAATGTTAGTTTCAACATGAGTAAGTTACATACACATAATTCTTCATAACTGCCGTGTTAGTAAAATGATTGAATGGCCTGTAAATTAAAAACTAGAGGTAATGTCAAGGTGTGATTAGGCTAGCTGTCTTTCCCATTGGAATCAATGATATAATGTTAACTTGTTTTCCGCTAAAATGGGGCGTGATTCAGATTAAATGTAGCCTATCCTTATGATGATGCGCCTTTAGTTGGTTAGGTAAAGGCATGCTGCACACACTTGTTTGGGCTTACGAGCCGGCCGAAGAGTAGATTCGTATAATAAAAACCAACGCAGTTCTGAACTCCCGGTCAGCTGAATGGTGTTTTAAATTGCTGTGGACACCGATGCCGACATGAGTGCGATGCACTCTGCTTTTGACATTCATTTACTGTACATTAGATTCCATTCTTTTCAATACAACTCTGCACACTGCACACCACTTTGCCGCCGTGTAAATCACGATTCAGTTATATTTGGTCGACGCCGCTCCATAAAATCCATTCACTAGTTCGCCCGTCGGCATGATTGCTATACTGAGGGCCAGATGTAAGTACATTTGCGAACGTAGCGTTATCAGCGCCATGGACACACCGCAGATTGCGAGCGCTGTCAGACCCAAGTTTCCGTCGTATTTATCAATCGTTCAATCCTTAGTGTAAACTGCGCCTTTCTCTGCCCTTCTCCGCCCATAAACGCAATTTATGAACGTCCACAACTGAATGGCAGCGCCTACAAGCGCAGTTGAATGAAGTTAACTGATGACAACATTAAAAAGAATCAAATGTTTAGCAATCATGAAATAATACCATACATGATAAGATGTCAACAAGCAGGGAGATAATGAAGATCAGTAGTTCTACTCAAACTTGTGCACGTAGGCTATGGGAGATTGGTCAAATCTAGCAAGTAGGAAAGTTTAAGTGAATGACGTGAAAGTCAAAGTAAGACATGCGAAAGGCCAACGAAAGTTAAGGTTGCTTTTGGTAGTACAAATACTTTCACCACAAAAACTGGTGTTCTAAATAGCGATTCTGTTGTCTTTGAAAGGTTCTCTTATTGACGCATTGAACTGCAATGTGGATTAACACCTGCTTTTACAAGGCGGAAGTATTTAGGCGCAGAATAGGCGCGGCTTTCAGGAGCAGTCTTTGTACATACCGCGGGAATACATAACTAGAGGCTCTTTACTCTTCCCCTCCCATCTTTTTACGCTAAACTGGATCCTCCCATGAATGCATATGCATGACATGACAATCGCAATCTGCCACTTTCAGCTCCCGCGACAGGCAGTTTGCGCTTTTACATCATTGCGGCCTGTTTGTACATACCTCGCAATGATTTTACACGCACATTGCGAAACAAATACGCCTGAAATGGGTGCAAAAGCATTCCTGAGTGTATAAGCTAAGCGCGTGTTTGGCATGGTAGCTAGCCGTGGTCATGGAATGCCTGAAGCAGAGATCGCGATAGAGCGATGGCCGCTTGCACCCCCCAGTGTAAGGAGGATGCGTAACTGGGCTATCAGTGAAATGGAGGAGTAGGGGGAGGAGGAGGGATCATTTTGCGAGCGCCGCAGCGTGTGACGTATGGATAAGGAGGCCGGCTTAAATACCCTGGCGGCGGAAGACAGGTGAGTTAATTGCTGTCCCCTAAGGGCTCCTCCCGAACTTTGTTTAGAAAACATCATTTCACTAGTTCGCCCGTCGGCATGATTGCTATACTGAGTGTATAAGCTAAGCGCGTGTTTGGCATGGTAGCTGGCCGTGGTCATGGAATGCCTGAAGCGGAGATCGCGATTGATGGCCGCTTGCACCCCAAAAGAGCAGAAAGGAAGGCCACTACCGAAATTACATTAGCGCTTGCTTAGCAAGTCATAGATCCACTAGATGAAGTGGATGTACAGTAGGACTGATAGGCATCTGTGGACCAACGGCTCAGCTGCTCTGATAGGCCAATGCATGCAGCTGTAGTAGCAGCTCCTATCCTGAGTAGCGGTCTGCGGGAACCGGATTTGACAAGGATATATATTAGAGTCTGGAACCTGTGACGAGTGATGGGTACCCTTCATCTGAGATGAAGAGAGTGGGCTAGTAGGCAATGCTTGAGCTGACCGATATGAGATGTAGTGTGATGGGTATGAAAGCTGAGGATCTGAGGCAGAGTTGGATATGAATAGGAGTGTCCTTTTCGGAACTGATCGGCTTAGTCTGATTGGTAGTAAACGTATTGTGTCCTGGTCTAACTCTCAAGATCTGCCATCGGGAATGAAATGAGACGAGGGTCATGTAGACTCACTACATCTCAGCAGCCAAAAGGAGGCCGGTAAACATGATGGAGGGTGAATCAGAAGAGTGCTGTGACATGAACCCCTTGCAAAGTATAGCGAGGAAAGCGGCAAGAGTGGATTTTCGTTGCGCTTGCTCAGCGGCGGACATTCGTGTATTGCATAACCGTGGGAACGATGGGTGTCAGGGTTTAGCAGAGCTGCTGCCGTGAGGGTCTCGGGGTTCAGCGGAGCAGTCATTAGATGGGTCCTGAACCTTGGCGGAGCTGTTCCTAAATGGGTCCTATGGGCTCAGCGGAGCTGTTTCTGCATGGGTCCTGGGGCTCGTTGGAGCCTTTGTTGCCTGGGTCCTGTGGCTCGGTGGAGCCGTCGTTGCCTGGGTCCTGGGGCTCGGTGGAGCTGTTGCTGCATGGGGCTTTGGGCTCGGCAGAGCCGTCATTGCACGGATCTTGGGCCTCGGTGTAGCTGCTGCTGTATGGGTCGTGGAGCTCGGTGTATTTGCTGCATGGTTCTGGGGCTCAGCGAAGCCATCGTTTCATGAGTCTTGGGGCTCGGCATAGCTGCTGTTGCATGGTTCTCGGGGCTTGGTGGAGCCGACGTTGCATGGGTCCTGGAGCTCAGCATAGCTGTTACTGCATGGTTCTCAGGGCTTGGTGGAGCCGATGTTGCATGGGTCCAGGAGCTCGGCGTAGTTGATGCTGCATGGTTCTCGGGGCTTGGTGGAGCCGACGTTGCATGGGTCCTGGAGCTCGGCTTAGTTGTTGCTGCATGGCTCTTGGGGCTGAGCAAAGCAGTCGTTGCATGGGTCCTGGAGCTCGACGTAGTTGTTGCTGCGTGGTTCTTGGGGCTTCAGCGAAGCAGTCGTTGCATGGGGCTGAAAGCAGTCGTTGCATGGGTCCTGGAGCTCGGCTTAGTTGTTGCTGCATGGCTCTTGGGGCTGAGCAAAGCAGTCGTTGCATGGGTCCTGGAGCTCGGCTTAGTTGTTGCTGCATGGCTCTTGGGGCTGAGCAAAGCAGTCGTTGCATGGGTCCTGGAGCTCGGCTTAGTTGTTGCTGCATGGCTCTTGGGGCTGAGCAAAGCAGTCGTTGCATGGGTCCTGGAGCTCGGCTTAGTTGTTGCTGCATGGCTCTTGGGGCTGAGCAAAGCAGTCGTTGCATGGGTCCTGGAGCTCGGCTTAGTTGTTGCTGCATGGCTCTTGGGGCTGAGCAAAGCAGTCGTTGCATGGGTCCTGGAGCTCGGCTTAGTTGTTGCTGCATGGCTCTTGGGGCTGAGCAAAGCAGTCGTTGCATGGGTCCTGGAGCTCGGCTTAGTTGTTGCTGCATGGCTCTTGGGGCTGAGCAAAGCAGTCGTTGCATGGGTCCTGGAGCTCGGCTTAGTTGTTGCTGCATGGCTCTTGGGGCTGAGCAAAGCAGTCGTTGCATGGGTCCTGGAGCTCGGCTTAGTTGTTGCTGCATGGCTCTTGGGGCTGAGCAAAGCAGTCGTTGCATGGGTCCTGGAGCTCGGCTTAGTTGTTGCTGCATGGCTCTTGGGGCTGAGCAAAGCAGTCGTTGCATGGGTCCTGGAGCTCGGCTTAGTTGTTGCTGCATGGCTCTTGGGGCTGAGCAAAGCAGTCGTTGCATGGGTCCTGGAGCTCGGCTTAGTTGTTGCTGCATGGCTCTTGGGGCTGAGCAAAGCAGTCGTTGCATGGGTCCTGGAGCTCGGCTTAGTTGTTGCTGCATGGCTCTTGGGGCTGAGCAAAGCAGTCGTTGCATGGGTCCTGGAGCTCGGCTTAGTTGTTGCTGCATGGCTCTTGGGGCTGAGCAAAGCAGTCGTTGCATGGGTCCTGGAGCTCGGCTTAGTTGTTGCTGCATGGCTCTTGGGGCTGAGCAAAGCAGTCGTTGCATGGGTCCTGGAGCTCGGCTTAGTTGTTGCTGCATGGCTCTTGGGGCTGAGCAAAGCAGTCGTTGCATGGGTCCTGGAGCTCGGCTTAGTTGTTGCTGCATGGCTCTTGGGGCTGAGCAAAGCAGTCGTTGCATGGGTCCTGGAGCTCGGCTTAGTTGTTGCTGCATGGCTCTTGGGGCTGAGCAAAGCAGTCGTTGCATGGGTCCTGGAGCTCGGCTTAGTTGTTGCTGCATGGCTCTTGGGGCTGAGCAAAGCAGTCGTTGCATGGGTCCTGGAGCTCGGCTTAGTTGTTGCTGCATGGCTCTTGGGGCTGAGCAAAGCAGTCGTTGCATGGGTCCTGGAGCTCGGCTTAGTTGTTGCTGCATGGCTCTTGGGGCTGAGCAAAGCAGTCGTTGCATGGGTCCTGGAGCTCGGCTTAGTTGTTGCTGCATGGCTCTTGGGGCTGAGCAAAGCAGTCGTTGCATGGGTCCTGGAGCTCGGCTTAGTTGTTGCTGCATTTCTTTTTTATTTTAAGCGGTCCTTCGTCTGAAGAAGTTTGCGAAACACTGTCGTAGACCCAAGTATTAATGTTTTACTCCGCAACGCTAGATGGCAATATGCGCCCAGACGCAACACATTCCCCTAACTCTCCATCTAAGCTAACTTGCTAGCGAACTTTCCATATTAGCTTACTTGCTAGCAAACTTTGCATCATCAGTGTAACTAGTTAAATAGTTGACATTACTTGCTGAACATTTTCGTATGGACATTCTGGGGGATGTTAATTTGTACAGTATATGTATGAGAGAAGCTTCAACTTCTGGGTATGTAGCAGACATCCCATCCTGCAAAAAGTCATTTCAGGAAGGTATCCTGAAGCCCCCACCCCCCACCCCAAAAAAAAGAAAAAATTAAAAATGAATTATTTTAGCCTATAGGTACACTTAGATACTGAAATACAGACGAATGTTTGTTCAATAATGTCTAGTCAGTACACCAAATAAGGAAGGCCTATAGATAGAAATTGTGATAATAAAATATGTAGATTTTAGTAGTTTGGTCTTTTCATGTAACCTTGGCAACTAGCCATTTAGTATAGGCCTGAATAATATGCACATGAAATGACACTTGTTCAACTCACCTCAGCATGTCTTTTGCAATCATTTAACCTGCCATGGGCAATAAAGTCACTGTTACAAACAGTGCATCTACAGTAACATTATTTTTTAATCTTATAAGACAAGGGTAGACCTACACTTTTGTGAAGTCTAATGTGAAATGGGTCTTAAAAGTTCATTTTTTGGGGGTACTCTGACTCTGCCATGACGGACTGTTCCTAGATACACTGAACTGATTAATTTATTTAGTTCGGGATAAAAGACATAAAAGCCCAACTACATTGAAAACTGATTGGTTGATTTAGCAAAACATGGCAATCAGGATGCTGTCTTGCTTCAGGCACACACGCATCACCCCTCCCTCTCTTGTGATTTGAAGTTTCTTGCGTGCGCGCTTTAGCTCGCTCGCTCTAGATTCCGGGAGATTTTATCTCATTTGCGGGCATCAAGGAGCCGCTATCAATATGCCAAGTCTCCCGGAACTTCCGGGAGACTTGGGATGTCTGATGTAGCATTGTGGCATAAAGCTTAGTTAGCTTGCTAACTCTGGCAGAAATCTCCAGTGTTCTTGTTCTATGTAGTTTTGTGTTGCAGCCACAGGGTTGCAGCAACAGCACGTAGACTAGCCTACAGGAAAGCTGTGCATGAACTCGTTCAGAATATTTTGAAAACATAACAGCTAGATATTCTGTCTTCTTATTTTGTAGACAAAAATGAAGAGAGATTTTATCTTTTTTTATTTCATGCAAAACATTTTAGTCTCGTCTTTTTTCGTCAACAATAATGCATCTTAAGATAGTCTTAGTCAGTGTTTCAGGACATTAGTGCAGTCTCGTCATCGTCATGAAAAAAAGGGTCGTTGACAAACATATTTCCTCTCGTCTCATCTGACGAAATCAACACTAGTGTGTGTGTGTGTGTGTCTGTCTCTGTGTGTGTGCTTGAGTGTGTATGTGTGTGTGTCTGTGTGTGTGTCTCTCTCTCTCTATCTTTCTGTGTGTTGGTGTGTGTGTGTGTGTGTACTGTATGTGTGTCTGTCTGTGTGTGTGTGTGTGTCTGTCTCTCTCTCTCTTTCTGTGTGTCTGTTTGAGTGTGTATGTCAGGGTTCCCACTGGTCCTTGAAATCCTTGAAAGTTTGTGAATCTGGAAAAAAATGTTCAAGGCCCTTGAATGTTTTTGAAAACAGACATAAATAAATGGAGGTCCTTGAATTTCTTTTTGAGGAAAAAATTCCATACAGTTCCGTCCGCTTATTAACATGTTTCCATTATTTTGCCACCACTTCTGTTGATATCCTATGCGTATGCCTAATTTACGTTGGTTAGAACTACAAAGCCAGTGTAGTTTTCTGCGTGTTTCCCGCTTGTAGTGTAGAGTTTAACTTGTTTAGGAAAATCTAGAAGTTTATTTCAGCTCAGTTTTATGCTAAACACAAACATGAAAAATAGAATAGGCCTACCACATCTGTCATATGACCAAAAATAAAAGAAAACTGTGACAAGGTATCCTTAGTCTGTTGAGGTAACATGATTTAACCATGCCCGAGCTTGAAATTTATCGACACATTAGGTCCTTGAATTTGAGGATATTGGGCCTGGAAAGTCCTTGAAAGGTCCTTGAATTTGATCTTAACCAAGGTGTGGGAACCCTGGTATGTGTCTATGTCTGTGTGTGTCTCTATCTGTTGGTATGTGTGTCTCTCTTTCTCTGTGTATGTGTGTGTGTGTGTGTGTGTGTGTGTGTGTCTCTCTCTCTCTCTCTCTGTGTGTGTGTGTCTCTCTCTGTGTGAGTATAAAAAAAAAATGTTGTGTGTGTGGGTGTCTGTGTGTGTGTGTGTTCCAGATGTGTGAAGTCAGGACACTAGTAAGTTTACATGAATCTGACATCGATATCCAAAATAAATGGGGGGAAAATCCTTTAATTGCCAGTTGGTGGCGATATACCACACACATTAATTAGGCATATGAATATCATCATATTAATAATATCCAATATTTGTGAAAGTTTCCAACCATTTAACCAATGTGTTGTCAATGTCTGGCACAATTTCTTGTTTGGTCTAGCAATGGATAGTAGATATCATGATCATCTAATTTTTGTAAAATTTCAGATCAATCAGTCAAAGCATAGAGCATTTCTGGCACATTTCCTGCTTGGCCAGGTGGTGGCGCTATGCTAGGCAGGCCCATTCAGTGTCTGGATATCATGATAATTATAATATCTATTAACCTGAGAAGTTTCAGACCATTCATTCAAAGCATAAAACATTTCTAGCACATTTCCTGCTTCGCCAGATGGTGGCGCTATGCTAGGCATGTGAATTACACATGTGAGCATCATCACAATAATGATATCCAATATTTTATAAAGTTTCAGATCAATCAGTTAAGGCATTGTCCATTTCTGGCACATTTCCTGCTTGGCCAGGTGGTGGCGCTATACCAGACAGGCCCATTCAGTGTCTAGATATCATCATAATCAGTAGATTCTTGGCGTTATGTATACCAACTTTGACATGAATCGGATCAACCGTGTAGGAGGAGTATGTTAAAATTGATCATGTCCACAACGCACAAAATCCCAATTACCCCACTTCCTGTTGGGTCTGGCTAATGCATTGTACATACGAAAGTTGTTCATTTTGGGGAGATACACACACACTGACCAAATTTGGTGTGTCTAGCTGAAAGTATATGCCAACCATGGCATCAGTCATGTAAGGGGGCGCTAGCGAGTCCCTGGGCCACGCCCGGGGTCAAGCTCTTGTACCTAACTGCTTTGTGTGACTCCTGATGTTTGTGCCAAATTCCAAGACTTTTTGCCCATGTTAACCACCTCAAAAAAGGACGAATACGGCAATAGGACTCGTCGGTGCTCGGGCCCTAATTATAATCCTTACAAAAACAATATGGCCTTGCGCCCTTCGGTGCTCGGGCCCTAATAATAATAATCCTTACAAAAACAGTAGTACTGTATTGCTATTAAGCAATGTACAGTGCAAATAGATCTAGGAAATTAAACAGATTCAGTAAAAAATCTGCCATTTGTTATAAGGAAAGAATAGCTATTAAGTAAATGGCCCAATGTAAACTACTGGCACAAAGACCAGCTTATTTATCTAATTTTGGCTTGAGGTAATTGTTTTACAACCACACCTATTTCCTTTTCTGTAGGAGGAACCTCTAGTTTGGCCTTCCAAATGCAACATCTTTTCCAAGCAATCCTGCTGGCTGACTCAGTTGAAACTCAGTTTCTCACTAGAAACCAAGGCTTAAATACTATCTGGCACATCTATTCCCAGGGCTACGGAGTGCTGTGTACAGAGAGAGAGGGGAGGGGGCACAAAGACGGAGTGGAACAGATTTTTTTACACTTAGTTGGCACAGGTCTTACTGTGAACGAGAAGGAGTTTGGAGCCAGCAACCGAAAAAAACAAAGTGAGCATTGACGCTGTAAGGGAAAAGACAAGCACAGAGTTTATGCTTCAGACATAAAACTTC
This sequence comes from Alosa alosa, assembly GCF_017589495.1. Classification (NCBI taxonomy): domain Eukaryota; kingdom Metazoa; phylum Chordata; class Actinopteri; order Clupeiformes; family Clupeidae; genus Alosa; species Alosa alosa. Next base: position 51,107,002 of record NC_063189.1, on the reverse strand, counting down.
TCTTTTTAATTGGAATACAGTACAATTCTACAGGTTTTAATTTAGTTGGTTTGTCAGGAGTGCTGAGAGGAGTCAGACCAGAGAGGAGTTACTTGTTGTGAATTAATCAGGTGTGTCTAAAGTCTGAGAATTGTTCTAAGTTGACATCATTTACACCTCAACAAAGAAGAAGGCAAACAAGAAAAGGGGGACACACAAGGCATTTTATGTTGCAAGACTGCAGCATTCTTCGTACAAACCTTAACATTCCTTTATGATGGCAGACTGTGTGATAGAAGACTCAGATTACTACCCAGGAAAGGATGACTTGGACTGGGGATATGAAGAGGGTAAGAATATTGCCATTTTGTCCTTAAAACTGTAGTCATACTTTATCATGTCCAGTGAAGTAATTTTTTTTTTGTCCAGAGACTGATGGACAGAGATAAGTAACATGATTTGTTGAACATTTTACATAGATTTGCCTGTCAATTAGGCTATATGGTTTTATGATGTTGTGTTCGACAAGAAGTCAGAGAGATTTAAAGCCTGTTATTCTTTGTTACTGCAAACTGTTTAGTTCAAATGTGTTTTATTTGGAGAGACCAGGTGCTTTCTTCTGGTGACTTCTGCTTATATTATAAGCATGCTTAAAAGGCTGCATGTTTTAATTCTCATAAATGTATGGATCATCCAAATACTGTCAGACAGATTTGTCCTTCATGAAGAGATAAGGTAGAAAAAACAAGATGAAATAACAGTAATGAGATCAGGGATTGGATGATAGGCTGCCAAGTAATATGATCCTGTGTGTAATTCCTTTGCAGCATAAACTGATACTGTGACTTGCTTAAATTGTAATTATTTGAAGAGCAGTAATAAAAACATGTCTCACCACAAATACAACTTTTATTGCTAGTTTCTGTATTTAATTCACTGTGCAGCAGTGTAATTGTGAGACAAAAGAAAAGTGTTTTTAAAGAGAGGAGGGAGGTAGAAGTAGGTAGAAGGAAAGAAGAGAAATGGGAGAGGGAAAAAATAGCACACTCCATGTCCTCAGTGAGTGTTATTCCTGCTGGGCCTCCACTAATGACACTGAAGCCCCAAAACACCAGCAGACCTCAATTAGTTTCCTCATGAAAAACATCAAAAGGAGCACAGTGTAAAAATGTAAGACACAGCTCTGTTGGGAGGTATAACATGCACATTTATTAAATATGTAATATTGTCTTTATGATAAATTGTAAACTGTCCAATAACATTAAAATAATATAGAGATAAACACAATGACTGGCTGATTATGCTTCCAGGTGTGGAGTGGGGGTTGTTGTTTCCTGAGGCCAACGGTGAGAACCAGTCACCTATAAACCTCAACTCTAGGGAAGCATGCTATGACCCCAGGTTGCTGGAGGTGGGCCTCACACCAAACTATGTGGTGTGCCGAGACTGTGAGGTTATCAATGATGGACATACTGTGAGGATAATGCTGAAATCCAAATCAGGTAAAGATGATTTGGTCCTACACATATGAGAGGTATGCACAAAATATCTGTATATTGTGTTTCAGTTTAAAATATTTGCTATTTCCTGTAAACCATAACAAGAAATGTGTCATAATTTGTCATTCTGTTGTGGTCATTATTTCCTTCCCATCTTTGTCTTGTGTCCTTGGGGTGCCCAACACAGTGGTGACCGGGGGGCCCCTTCCAAGTGACCATGAATATGAGCTACATGAGGTGCGCTTTCATTGGGGCAAAGAGAATCAACGTGGTTCAGAGCACACTGTCAACTTCAAGGCCTTTCCTATGGAGGTCAGTGTTATCTTATAGTCTGAAAGATGTCAGTGATGTATTCTATGCTATTGAACACAATATAGACTGTTTAGCTAAGGAGCTTATTTTGCAACATATACACTATGGGCTGTAATTTGAAACGTATGCTGCAAACAGATAGCCTCGTGAGACCATCCTGATCTCGCAAGCTTCAGTTTTCCACTCGCAGATCAGTCTGGCATCTTTCCGATAGAGAAAATTTGGAGCAGTTCGCCAAACGAATGGCCAGTCAGCATTGGTTTTGAGGCGGGTTTAGCTGTGACGCAACAAACAACATGACGGCATCCACAGGTGAGATGAGCGTAGCTATCGCGCAAGTTTTATCCAAATTAGAAAATATTCCTGGGGAAGCTGTGAAGCTATGAGTCTCAGCCATGCAGCTGGGAGGAATGAACGACACAGACATCCTCCACGGCCGATTCCAGTCCCTAATGGAGGAATATACTTTCTTCAGAAGTGTAGGGCCTACCGTGAAAACTTGGTGGGTATTGTCGTTGATGAGGTTCATGTCACACACAAATGGTAAGTTTAAAAACGTTAACATTAGTTACGTTACCTAACTTAATTGTATGTTAAACCAAGGCATTAGAAGAACACTTTGTTCATCTGATTGGTTGATTTGGCCCATCGATAACCAACATAGGTGATAGACAGATGGTTTATCCAATCAGCTAACCAGTATTTTGGCCCCTTCCCAAAAGTTCTCCAACGAAAAATTCCCAGATGGACATGTAGAGCAAATGCAAAGCATCCATCTGCCGGAGTCTGGATAGCGAACAGGCTTTGGCACTGTGTGAACAGCCAGTAATATGATTGTTTTTTAGAAGTCTCATGGAAATGGTACGGATTTCAAGACATTAATTTACAGATAATTTATTCAATTTATTCATGTGCACAGACAGACATGTAAATGTTGCGTCGACCCATCCATGTTTGTGTTTGTGCAGGATCATGTGCATGGCATTAATTAGCCAAATCAGTTTTAATTTATGCTCAACAGACTTGTTACCATTATCCACATAGGACTATTTTGTTATGATCAAATTACACTTTGTATTTTCATATACAAAATGTACAGTATACTGTCTAATAATACTCATCTTAGAGATATCTTGAGGGATCTTAGGGGTAGGGGAGATGAGTTTTGTTCTGTGTTAATGAGAATCTAATCTGTTTCCTTTTCAAAACCTTCAAAGAGCACACCTGTCTTTTGCACCTGCTGTACAGCAAAAACCTAACTGTCCTCTACAGAGACACCTAGGACAAATAAGTAGCTCTTATCTGCCAAATGTTAGTTGTCATGGTAGGGAGTGCTTGGACATTTTTTTTTTTTTCAACAATGAATAAAATCAATCTGCACCTGTGCAACTGAGACATTCAATGTTTGCTAATCAAACAGAAGGGCTATTTTATACCCAGTGTAATGCAGTCGATAAACAGCCCTCTCGGGCCAAAATCCACTGAATGCTCAAATAAAACAAGTCACTTGCTTTCATTGTCCTTGATGTTAGGTCTTTTTCCTTTCAATGGACAGTTTAAGGTTGAGACAGAATCACAACTAATGAAGTAGTTTCCACATGGAATAATTTTCATAAAGCACCACTTCATGAACATTAGGTATTTCTTCCTATCTATAAATAAATAAATAAATAAATAAATATTTACAAGATGTTATTTTTTTTTTCATTTGTCTGACCAAGAAAATTGTGTTACAATAGAAAAGAATAGATCTTTATTGTCATTGTCACAGGTACAATGAAATTTAAAGTGCTTTCTGGTCAGTGCATCATTCATATAGTCAAGATATCTATAATAAAATAAAAAAGGAATATAAATACATTTTTAAAATAATAATAAATAATAAATAATTGTGCTAGTGCTAGTGTTACCTAAAAATAAATAGAAACATATAACATCATTAGCAGCATGCATACATAGTTAGCTTGAATGATTTTCCATACCAAGAAAAGTGTGTTAGCTTGAACGATTAATATTCTGGCAATGTCTTGAATATCTGAATAAATTATTCCTACTGAAATCCGTCGGCCTAACTTGGCCTGATTTTGCAGTCTGCCTAGTGAGTGTGACTGAACAATAGATGTTTTTGTAAAAATATGTGTATATAGGAAGTAACAATGCACTTCTTTCTAAACCATTAATTTATAGTATTGAAATGCATGCAAACTTCAGCAACTCCAAAAATCATCAATGAAAAAATTAGACATATTTAAATATCTGAATGCCTGCATACAAACTAAAATGTTATTTAATTAGATTTAGTAATCTGGGGAACTTGGCGCACCAGGTCAAACCAAAAGTAACAAGCCTCGGTGTCATCTTAGATGCAGAGTTAAGTTTTAAGCCCCATATCAGTAAAGTTACTCAGACAGCCTATTTCCACTTGAGAAACATTGCCAAAGTGCGGCCCTTTTTAACTCAACAAGATGCAGAAAAACTAATTCACGCCTTTATCACAGGTTAGACTACTGCAATGCACTTTTCACTGGTCTTCCCAAAAAACATCTAAAGAAATTGGCACTCATACAGAACTCTGCGGCTAGACTTTTAACTAAGACTAAGAAGAGAGAACACATCACCCCTGTGTTGGCTGAACTGCACTGGCTCCCTATTTCCTATAGAATTGATTTTAAGGTTATGTTAATTACTTACAAAGCTCTGAATGGCATAGCACCTTCATATATCTCTGAGCTTTTAATATCTTATCAACCACAAAGGAAACTTAGATCATCCAATTCTAATCTTTTAATCGTACCCAAAGTGCTCCACAAACAAAGTGGAGAAGCTGCTTTTATCCATTATGCCCCCCAAACTATGGAACACCCTGCCTCTGTACATCAAGCAGGCGAGTTCAGTAAATATTTTTAAAAAAGATCTGAAAACATACCTGGACAGGAAAGCTTTTAGTTAACTCATCTTATCCTGTAGACTACTTTTTCAGATTATTCTACATCTGCTGCTATTGGAGGGCGCAGCCAGCCAGAAGCGGATGGGCTCCCCCTATTAAGGTTCTGCTCAAGGTTTCTTCCTGGAATATGGGAGTTTTTCCTTGCCACAGTTGCCGTGTATGGTGCTTGTGGGGAAGAGGGTTAAGGCTGCCAGTCTTATGACGTCATTTTCTATATTTTTGATATGTTGCTGAGTGGATCATAAATGGCCCCAGCAATGAAGAAAAGTGATTGATAATGACTGACTATTATTGTGTTACATGTTTCAAATGTAAAGCACTTTGAGCTGCATTCTGTGTATGAAAGGTGCTATACAAATAAAGCTTATTATTACAGTACATGAAAATGCACTGTACTGTTCTTCCTAGGCAACAACTTCTTCTTATTATTATTCCGCTTACCACTTTTTCCGTACGCTATTTCTCTTGAACAGTTTAACTTAGAAACTTCATTCAAACTTTGTAATGTAGGTATTCAAACGGACGAAGCTGCTATGTCTTTTCAACTTTGAAACTTTTATACTTTTTAAACTATTAAAGAAAAACTTTTTAAAAATCCCCATAGACTTAACATTGCCGATTGTGACATCATAATACGGCCGTTAAGCAATTAGAATCCTATGGCAGGTGTTCAGGCCACCTGGATCAACTGCCAGTCTCAGGCTTTAAGCATACAAACTGGCCCTATTAAGACTACACATCCTGTTCAACTGCTTCCTCTGCCAAAAACTGTTTCAAAATAAAAGGCCTCACTACAACATTTCACTGTTAAACAATTTAACCCTTTAAACTACTGAACTTTTGAACTGTTCAGCCATTGTAACTGTTACTTGTCATCAACTATGACTCCTACCCACTGTAGCTAGTTAGCATAGTTAGCATGTTAGCATCGCTAACATTGTTAGCATTTTTAGCAAAACTGCTAAAAATGATTAGCTAAGTTAGCATGTTAACATTGTTAGCATGCTAGTTAGCATTTTTAGCAAAACTGCTAAAAATGATTAGCTAAGTTAGCTAAGTAACATGGTTAATATAGTTAGCATGTTAGCATTGTTAACATGCTAGTTAGCATAGTTATCATAACTACTAAAAATGATTAGCTAGGTTAGCTAAATCACATGGTTGGCATAGTTAGCATGTTAGCATTGTTAACATGCTAGTTAGCATAACTACTAAAATGATTAGCTAGGTTAGCTAAGTCACATGGTTAATATAGTTAGCATGTTAGCATTGTTAGCATGCTAGTTAGCATAACTACTAAAAATAATTAGCTAGGTTAGCTAAATCACATGGTTAACATAGTTAACATGTTAGTATTGTTAGCATGTTAGTTAGCATAGTTAGCATAACTACTAAAATGATTAGCTAGATTAGCTAAGTCACATGGTTAATATAGTTAGCATGTTACCATGCTAGTTAGCATAGTTAGCATAACTACTAAAAATGATAAGCTAGGTTAGCTAAGTCACATGGTTAACATAGTTAGTATGTTAGCATTGCTAGCATGTTTAGCAAAACTGCTAGAAAAGTTTAGCTAAGTTAGCTAAGTAGCATGGTTAGCATAGTTAGCATTGCTAGCACTGCTATAAAACATTAGCTAAGTAGCATGGTTAGCATAGTTAAAAATCTTAGCATAACTGCTAGCAAATATTAGAGCCATTCCAACTTTCAGTTATCGTCAAATATCTACTTATACACAGCCATTAAACTATTTGAATATCAACATTCATTAAACTGCTAGGAAACATTAGCTAAGTTAGCTAAGTAGCATGGTTAGCATGTTAGCACTGCTATAAAACATTAGCTAAGTAGCATGGTTAGCATAGTTAAAAATCTTAGCATAACTGCTAGCAAACTATAGAGCCATTCCAACTTTCGTCAAATTATCGTCAAATATCTACCTATACACATTCATTAAACTTCCAGTCTGTCAACAACTTTTAAACTATTTACCTTCAACTTTTAAACGGTCTACTTTTAAACTATCTATTAAACTAGCTGTCTATCAACAACTTTTAAACTATCTACATTCAGCTTTTAAACAGTCTACTTTTAAACTATCAACTTTTATTAAGCTATGCAGCCACCATGTCTATCCTAGCATCACCGTAGTAACCATCTCTGTATTATCTATTTTAACTATGATACATGATATTTTACATCACAACTTTAGCATTTTCATGCACTGGTAATTCCTTGGAATTGCATTTCTAGTTATTATTATTATTATTATTATTTATATAGTGCAACCAATGTAAATTATATATTATTAGTAATACATGCATAATTAAAATGTCTGCTAATAAAACAAGGAGTTTGACGTACCAGGATCGGTTTTCTAGATGACAATTTACAGTATGTTTATTTTAAAACAACCACAAGTAGCCAAGGCTATCTGCTTAACAATTCATAGGCAAAGTCAGGTTAAATCACATAAGCGTGTAGGCCTAACAGACTATAACAATAAGTGTGTTATAAAACCACGAAGAAGATACAGAAAATGCAATGTAGTAATCATAACTTTTAATATAGCCTATTAAAGTCACAAACCATATTTAATAGGCTACCTGCACGGCGGCAGGGGTAACATAAACCATCATGTAGGCTTAACATAGAGCAATTAGTGTGTAAAACAAAGATGCAGAAAATGCAATGCAATAGCCTAATTACTTTCGACATAAAAAAAAATCATAAACACATTAAATAAAAATATAGCTGCAAGCAGCAATGTGGGGACCTAGCAGTAGACTAGCAGGAATGGTGTTGCCATGGCATGAGCAAGCACTCACAGCAACTTTCATGGCAATTGGATAAAGAATAGCTGAGATATCAGCTCATTCACTTTGTTACAGTACCCCTATAGGCCAAATTACACCAATGTCCTTGTGCGTTCTCAGAATCAAATGCCAAGTCCCTGTACCAAGTTTGGCTTTAGTACATCAAAGCGTTGCTGAAATAAGATAAGATAAGATCATCTTGGGCTTGGGCTTTAAAGTGCATTCGCTTTGAACAACAATCACATACAGGACAACAATCGCATACATGCAGGACAACAGTCACATGCAGGACATGACCCTAATACAGAGAGAAAATATCCCTTACATTTTGTAAGAAGGCATAAATAAATAAATAAATAAATAAATTGTGTTTCCTTCCTTTCCTATTTTGTGTAGTAGAGTCGCTTAGTTTATAAAAAGGAATAAATAGATTACTAAAAATTATGTTTCCTTCATTCCCTTGTTTTATTCTGTAGAGCCACCAATGCAGGGAGGAAGGACTGCTTAAAATGGTTGCTTTTATAGCTAATGGCCCTAAACCGCTTCCCTGATGGTAGTAGCTGGTATTCGGTATGAAGAATATGAGTTGGGTCATCAAGAATGTTATGTGCCTGATTTACCATCCCCTTTTAAAAAATGGATTGAAGGGATAGGTCATTCCTTCTAATTGCCTTCATTACCTTCATTGTTGTTTTTACTAATCTCTCCAAATTGGGTCAAACCAGTGGGCCATACCATATCTGATTAAACTTTCCAATACAGCATTGTAGAAGAGTGTCATAATGTTGGTACAGTGGGTACTTCTTCGAATTGTCCGGCTTCACGTGTGATTCTCATGTGACCTCACACGTGAATCACACATCTTATTATTATTATATTTCCCCAGTGAAGCTTCAATGACCCATACAACCACTATGTGGCACTTGTGAGCAGGGTTAGGAACGTCGGTTTTTGCCGTTTTCAGTTGTTTCCACAATATTACCCCCTGATGAGCTTTCAATTCGATGGCTGATAGGCCTACAGTACGTCTCCTGCGTCAGTCCCAACATTTAGCACTATAATCAAACAATCCAAAATTGAATTAGGCCTAAATCCCGAAGCAACCTGAAAATCTGCTGCTTTTAATATAGCCTACCTATACGCTGCTCCAAACGACATGCAGTTTCACAATATATAAGTTTGCTAATGGCCCACAAGCTGATCTGATGTTTGAAGTGCCCTTGGCTTGTCTCTGCTGGCTACTGTCATGGAAATAATCATATGAGGGGGGGTGGTAGGCTCCAGCACTGGGGTTGGTGGCTCCCATCTGAAACAGTTTTTAATTTAGGTACAACAGCAATACAAGGTGTGGCATGTGAGCGTCAGAGCAACATAAGGTGTGGCGTGTGAGCGTGTGAACGAATTGAAATGCCTGTGTCTCAGTGGGTGCCCTGTTTATACCTATCAATGTTTTCATATAGCAAATCTATACAAAATATCAGAAAATGGTTTTGCATTAGGCGTATAGCCCAGCAGATAATAAGACCAAATTAATTAAACAAGGAAACTGCATGTGTCTTTCTTTCCTCCGATTGGAATTAATGAAATTACTGCACAAAGTGGAAAGGGAAAAAAGTGTGGGATGTCCATTTAAATTATAGCCTAATCTAATGCACTGTTGTGCGTTTTAAATCCGAAATAAGAAGGAATGTGAGGAGACTGCTATTAACAAATCTACAATTGAAACTACGGGTAGGCCTATGACGCAAATGTACATATAATAGCCTTTTGTCCTGGTCTATGGATGTCTGCTTAGTTGTTGACAGTTTTTTACGATTTAAAATGATACTTTTTAGATTTTAACAGGCCAAGTTGAAGAGCTGTTGTCCGGTATTGTTTGTGCATATCGCTTGTATATAGATATCCATGCTCTGGCGTCCCCTCTGCGTCGTGTTCGCCCCCCAGTTTCAGAGCTATTCTAAATGCAAAAATGCACAGAGGGAGTTATGACAAACCGTGAGTCTTAACAAACTAGATCCTAATGGAAAGCTGTTAGCTTTCTTAAGCTATATAAGGTATAAGCTAGTCCTATTACACAACATAAATTGTCACTAGGCTATGCTGGTGACCCAAATAAAAGCTAACAAGCCAATGGAGAGTTGCTAGACTAGCCCTGGCAGCAAATGTAATTTGCCGCTAGGGTGCGTCTAGATTTCTAGGCTAGCTTTGAACCATAATTTTTTGCCAATTGGTTCGTTCTGAAAATAAACAGTATTTTAACGTTTCTGGTTTTGGTTCCCACCCTAAAATTGATGTTCCCGAACCGGTTAGAACAAAAAAATATTGTTCCTGAACCGGTTAATAACGTTCCATGTCAGCTGTCGGAAAAAAATATACCGTATTTTCCGGACTATACGTCGCACTTTTTTCATAGTTTTGGCTGGTCCTGCGACTCAGGTGCAACATATATACTGTATATATTTATATACAGTGGACGCATTACGCGGCGTGAAGCTGCATGAAACTTTAGTACCACTTTCAGCCACTGTGCGTCGCTCTGCCACTGTACATACACTGTAGCTCTGTCAGTAGCCTGCCGGCCGCCCCTTCTGAAAAAGCAGGAGGCTACCGTTAAACATAATTGTTGCCGAGAGGAATCCCAGCCTACGAATTCAATAACAAAATAAATCATGCATAATTAAACATTACCTCGATTTAGGCTACTTGGGGATGGCTTAAGGCTTGACTACACGGTGGTATCGAAATCTGCTTTTGATAGCCTACCGGTGCTGCTCCACAAAACAAAAAAAATATCTTAATTTGCCGTCTACGTTATTGTCCGTGTTGGGGGTAACGCAACTACGCAAATCAAAAGTGTCTTGTGTGATAATTGAGCCAGTAGAGAAATAACTGTTCAGAATTAATCTGTAGCCTTGGGTAGGCTTCTGCAGAAAACAATGTTGTTGGCGATTTAATACTATCTAGCGACGTTTTTAACAGGCTACGCAATAGAGGCTTAGACAACTGACCCACGTTTTTGGTTTCGTAAATGAACTTGCCCTACTTTTTGACTGCAATGTAGTCAATTGACTGCTTGACATGTCATTTTTATTTTTCTGTACAATAAACAAATACATCTGCTTTATGCCGCAGAATTACATTCATATTTGGCTGACTTCTGCAGACGCGCAAAAAAAAAAAGCCACTTCCCTCCCCATATTCCACTGATCACACATCAGACATCAGGGGTGCGTATGCGAGTCACACATAATGTTTGAAAACCACTGGCTCGTAATCACAATAATTTAACACATGACAGTTGGATACTTCATCATGTTCCCATGCCAATGTAGCAGGGCGGAGGTAGATGTTTGAATGGAGCTAGTCGACTACACCACCTGCGAGGGTTAGGCCCTCCCAGGAACTAATTTAGAAACCTTGTTGGTCAGTTTAGACCCCTTTGGGCACACAGGTTTGCAACACTGAGACTAGAGACATGGTTCTATAAAAATAATATGACAATTTATTGACGCATAACAATAACAGTTCCATTATGGACTGCACAGAGACAACACAAACAGGAATACAACCACAAGCGACTAATCATATAAGACACACCCACATACAAGCAGGTTGCACACAGATATTGCACAAGGTCCAATAGGCCGGGAACAGGGCAGTGGGCTCACCAGGGCTAGCAAGAGGCTAACAAGGGGTAGGATCCAGGCACAGCACAACACAGGTGAACACGGCACACACTTGATGCACAGCAATTACAAAGGACAGTGAAGGGAAACCACCACCTGGGAATCAGCTTGCCACCCACTTTGGCCCAACAGCTCCTGGAGGTCAGGCTGCATGAGCGCAACCACCTGGTCAGCTTTAAGGTCACAACCTGCACGTATGCACAGAGAGGGGGTTGCATTCACTCACAAACATTCAAGACAAGGACAAACACGGTACAAGCAGCAAGCTTGAAGATGGTCAACCACCAGTTCCGGCTTCACTGAAGTACCGTTGTCCCCTGCATGTGAAGGAGGGGCACGGCCACAGTTCTGAATTGGATACGAGGCTGCCTTAAGCAGAAGCTCGAATCAGAGCAAATGACTCACCGCTGAACCACAAGACAAACGTACTCAGGATTGTTCCTCAAACACCCAACAGGACAGCACCAGCCCAAACAGCCTGCTGCTCCCACGCCACTACCACAAAGACATGCAGTCAGCTGCCTAGATATAAGGTGGCAGGTGCCATCTGGTAATTAGCAAGATGGTCTTCAGCTAAGTCAGCAATTAAGACGAAAAAAAGGGGTGGAGACCTATCCTGCTACACCTACATTTTGGTGAGTAGCATAGAGATTGTTAAAAACAATAAAGTATGGTTCTCCGTTTGGGACATCGAAAACTTCATTCAAAAAAAGCCTTTATAAAAGTGAAAAAAAATATATATTCCATAAGAAGTAAAATAAAATACTGTCACTGTAGTAACTGTACCACATTATCCCAAGCTTCAAAGAGCTCCCCACGTCTGTGACAGGCAGACGTGACACCGCTAAATTCTCAGCTTGTTTATACCCAACACTGAACGCGTAAGACCGCTAGGCCCATCACTGTGGGGTGCGGTAGCCTAGGCTACTCTCTGGGATTTAAGTCAAGCAATATAACCATATAAATGCATGGCTTGCTCACTCATTGTTTCAAAAGGAGTGATTTCGGCTTTGTCTGACTTGGCCATTGTAGGCTACGTAAAAATAAACAAGTAGGCCTATCCCCCATCCAATGATATCGGCAAATGTTTGCACTGAATACAACAGGAAAGCCCTGCAGCGCATAGTGAACACAGCTGGAAGGATTATTGGTGCTTCTCTCCCCGCCCTGAAGGACATTTACAGCTCCCACCTCACCCGCAAGGCCAAAATTGTGAGTGATGCAAGTCACCCTGCTCACAATTTGTTTGATCTACTGCCCTCTGGGAAGAGGTACAGAAGCCTGCGCTCCCGCACCACCAGACTCACCAACAGCTTCATACACCAGGCTGTTAGGATCCTGAACTCTCTCCCCCCTCTCCCCCCTCCACCCTCAGCTACATAACATCCTGGACTTTTAGACCCAAAATGGCTGCCTTGCACTACTCCACTTGCACTACTCCACTTGTACACTTGCAACTTGTTGTTGTCCTGTTGTCCTGAACACTTCTGAACACACTTCTGCTGCTCTTACATAACTTGCACCACTATGCCACTTGCATACTTAGGTCAAACAAAACTACCTCAGCCATTTATTTATTGGCCTGACTTTTGCACTATTATATTGACTGTCTACTGTATGCACAATTGCACAATTTCTACCAAATTTTGCTGCTCTTATTTCTTCATTGTATGTGCCTTCTTATTTTTACTTTTTATATTGTTTACTTGAATGTTATGTTTGTCTGTGGACCTAATTGGTAAAATATGTCTTGTCTCCACCGTGGGATAGTAGGAAACGCAATTTCGATCTCTTTGTATGTCTTGACATGTGAAGAAATTGACAATAAAGCAGACTTTGACTTTGACTGACTTTTCCAAAGTAAGAATATCACTTCACTATGCACCTTCGACAATGAATAGCTCATTACACTTATGTTACTGTTAAGCGTAGGCCTAACTGGTATCATTACAAACATTATTCTGTGTTAGCCTGGGTTTTCCCATGCTGCCTTACGCGCGCAATTTTATTCACGCTGCTAGGCAGCCTGGATTCCATGGAGCAAATGTTCGCCTCAGTAAGGGACCAATCACAGAACGGAGGGAGGGCAGCAAGACGATGACAACACACCGAAGCTGTTATGAGCTACGTACAGACGCATTTGATAGACATTCGTAGCGCCCAATAAACGGCTCTGGGCATTCGTAAACCACGTTTCAAATACGAGAAAATGAATGTCTAGTTCCCAGACCCCATCTCAATGAGATGAGGTCTGACGTTAGCCAGGCTAATTCTGTGTCCTAAAAACTGGCATATTTTATGGCATTGTGTCATGTAAGGTCATTGCAAAATCTAGAGAAATGTGTGAGGTGGTCAGCGGGGGACAATTGAGACACACATTGGATTGTGTTATTACTTGAACATTCCACACTATCCACAGCTGTGGTATCGGGGGCAGGAGGATTACTGTTAGCGCAGGCTTTACATAAAATTCTTCAACAGAAGGCCTGCCTCGAATGCAGGCTTGCCCAAAATAAAGGCCTGCATACAGTGAGTAGGTTAAATAACAGACCCGCCACAATGTGCGGTATGATGATTTTTGACGAGCAAGATGTTTTTGGTGCCCTACGTGCACTGCATGTTCTTAAATAACAATGATCATCAGTAATATTCAACCATTATTTTGTGTAAATGGGTTATGCATTGGGTTAGACACCAGGGGCCATATTCACAAAGCCTTTTATCTTACCACTAGGAGTAGGCTACTCCTAAACAGAGGCGGACAGAGTACACAGCTTCATTACTTGAGTAAAAGTACAGATACCCTTGATACCCAGATAACTTGAAACTTGAAACATTAAAATTGAAATAGTCTGGCGAGGTGGGGCCACAGCTTGGCACATTCCCGGGATGGACCTGCTGCGTCTTCATCCATTGTTTCGTCCATGGTTTCGTCTCTTATCTAAATCTAACCATGGAGTTGACTTTGGCGGAAAGCTGAAGGTGATTGCGGATGTCCCAATCAGTGGCGCCTGCACAATCCAATCACGTTTGAAAGGGAAACAACAAATTGAGGGTTTCCGAGATTTTTCTTTTTTCTAGAAGTAGTAATGGGTACTCACGGTTATGGATAGAAATGTAGTGGAGTAAAGAGTATAATATTTGCCTCTCAAATGTACTTGAGTAAAGTCATGAGTACTACCCAAAAATGATACTCGAGTAAAGTACAGATCCCTCAAAACTGTACTCAAGTACTGTACTCAAGTAAATGTACTCCGTTACTGTCCGGCTCTGCTCCTAAATAGCAATAAAAGATTTTAGCTAGGACTTTCTCTTATTAAGTTATTCACAAAGCCTTTCAGACCTACAGTACTCTTAGTAAGGAAAAATGACAACTCCTAAACTAAGAGCAAAGATTCTGGAGCGGAGCGCTCTAGAATCTTTGACTAAGAGTGAGTGAGTGAGTCTTCGTTTTATGGATGACGTTATTACTCATGCACGAGCTTGACTGAAGTGACCACCTTGATTGGCTAATGATTGTAACGCGGGAATGATTCCAAACACCTCCCTTACGATGATGAGTGACAGGTGACAGAGAATGCGTGCGCTACACAAGGTGTGTAGCCTACACAAGGACGGAAGATGATTAATAACTGAATAAAAAGGCCTAGCCTAACGGTGGGTTTCCACACAGCGAAACACCTCGCGATTTTCGGCCAGCGAAATTTCGCCTCGGGGGCGTGACAGCGAAACCGATAACCTTTTGACTGCAGTGTCTAGCCAGTGGTGGCAAGCAAGCTAATTAGGCTAATCAGCTAATTCAAACGTTTAAGTATTTAATGAAGATATCCAGGGGTCTTTATGTCTCGACTAAGTTGATGTTGCCTATAAACAACAATTCATGTTCATAGAAACAACAAGGTCAATAAGACATAATATATTTCATACCTGTGTTGCAGCATGTAGCCTAGCTGTCTAGCTAGGTTTACAATGCAATTCAATGTCCTAAAATACTAGCATTTCGCCTGTCAGCTAGCTAAAAAGATCGAGTGCTGAAACTGACATATATAGTGGTCTATTTAGTGGTGTATGTGCTCTGACTAAGTTCGTGTTGCATATAAACCACAATTCGTGTTAATCACATTCAAATTTTCGTGTTACAGCTTGGTCAGACTTTTTTGTAACTCCCGCCTCCAAACACAAAGACGCGGACCTGATTGGTTCTCGAATGGTCCTCATTTAAATAAAGTTAAACTTTGGCCAACTTTGTTTCGCCTGCCTCGGCGATTCGCTTTCATTTCGCCTAATCAGGGCGAATTTCGTCTCCATTCAACCTCAATGAGAGCGACGCGAAATTTCGGTGTGTGGAAACACCGTAAATGAATCAAGAGTAAGGCAAAACAAATAGCCTAGTAGCCTAATGAAACATACGGATTGATGTAGTATCTTTGTAACATTATTAAATGAATCTGTTACTATGCCTATGCCTACGTTTGCAAAAGAGAACATTTTAATTTGATTCACAGTAATGTTACATTTAATTTACATGTTGACAATGAGTAACCTAGTTTTGGTTGTTGTTGGTGGCGTTATTGCATGTTAGTTATGCCTACAATGCAAAATTGCTTCCTCACGATTGGAAGCTCCTGTAGCCGCATACTAGGATTTCAAAACATGGCGAAATGCCACAAAAAACGGTTTGTGAATAGGTCTGTGAGTTAGGAGTCCTCTCGACTTCTTTTAAGCTGTCACAGAGGTGGGAAGGTGTGATTTGTTGGGGGCCCCCAGCCAACGTGAATCGGGAGGTCAGTTAATAGGCTATATCGTGAAGATTTTTCTTGCCATCTAAGGCACGAGTGCATCTGCCTCACCAAGTAGCCCGTTTCTTTACAACTAACATTACATTTAATTAAACTGCTTATAGGCTGTGCCGAAAATAGTTTTCAACATTTTGAATATTAGTGTCGGGTGAAATAGGAAATATTCTCAAGTAGCCTTATGGCTGAAAGCTGCTTGGGACCCCCCCCCTGTCAAGCAATATAACCATACAAATGCGCGGCATGCACTCATTGTTTCAAAAGGAGTAATTTCGGCTTTGTCGGAACTGAAGAGCTGTGGACGGCACGGCAGGGCAAGCCCAATGAAAATAAATTAACGCAACACAACACAGACCCCGCTTCTCTCGCGTCAGTCACTGAAATGAACGGAACACAGAACCCGCTTCTCTCGCGGCAGTCACTGACAGTAGTCTACAATAAATGCATGGGGAAAAACACTTCCCCATGACAAAGACATCGTAAAACACTGAAAGTTAATATTTTACCATAGTGCACATTTTATCAATAGTTTGAATGTTGTGTGTTTCTGCTCATTGACAAATAGCGTTCAGCACAATGATTCATGCCCAATTAATTCCCCTGTTAAAGTGTTCGCCTTTGTTACACTAGTTTGATTTCGTGATGTAGCCTATGATAAACACCATATGGCCAAATATGTGACTCAGCTAATGTTAGGCTATACAATTTCACCTCTTAAAGACAAGCTGGTGTAGCTTATTAGACTACCATTGAAATGCACCGACGGTAGCCTAGGCACCAGGCTATCGCATGATTTCATGCACTTAAGTGAAAAGGGCCTCGCATCTGTCAAGGTCGCACAGGGCCTCGCACCCCCTTGTGACGGCCCTGCAGCTCCTCCTAAGACAGCGGAAAAAAAGTTAAAATAAGCGATAAACCCGGGAAAAGTTGACAGGTTTGTTTCGGTCCTGGTGATTATTCGTGAAATTGTGCAAACGACAGCCTTTCCAAGGCATTTCAAGGAAGGAGTAGTAGCATGCAAGCTCCCAAATTAAGTACAGAAGGGAATTTGGAAGGCATTTGGCTGAGCAACGGAGGTTAATATGCTCAATATTTTGTCCAAATGATGTCTGTCTATCATCGTTGCACTTGGAGAAAACCGGAATGTTTCATTCTTCTACGGCTGCAAGCGGGATTCACTCGCAGTTAACCAAATATTTCTTTATTAGGGCAGGGCAGGCATATTTCTGGCTATTAAATTATTTGTAAACCAGTCTGCTAAAGTCTGTAGTGAAGTATGTGTAGGGTTTTCCAGGCTCCATTTCTTTTTACGAGACACCCTGCTCACAAGAGACATCTGCCGGTTGTTTGGGTTGTTGCAGCGTCACTGGAAAAATACAAATTAAAGTTGCGTGATACCGCGTGATCCTGCGTGCGGACCGCGAGGGAAGCTGGCCAAATCGAAGCAATGCCCACTGTATATGGTTTTTTCCTCTTCATGACACATTTTTTGACTGGTGCGACGTATACTCTGGTGCGACTTAAAGTCCGGAAAATACGGTATGCATGCTTTCAAACTGGCTATTAATAGTAACAATATGTAAGGGATAATGTATAGAATGCTGGTCATTATCGGGAAATAGGTCCCGACAGGGCGAGCCAGACCCGACCCAATAATGACCGGCATTCTATAGCCTACATTATCCCGCTTATTACTAGCCTGACGAGCCAGACCCACATTAAAATGTAGGGTCTGGGTACGGTTTGCAGTGCTCAGTCCGAAGGGCGGGATAATCGGTTGTCTTTCAAATTCCCTCTGCACGCAATAGGACAGCGCTGAGTCCCATGTGTTTTCCCACCAGCGGAGCTAGTTGGCTAGTTCAAACTTTTGCCATCTTAAAACAAGCTTAACTCGTGTCACTTGGCCAACAGCAAAATGCATCTTCTTTGTTTTCAAGTAGCAGGGAATTCAAGCCAAACCGTTGCAACTCTGCCAGAGTCATTCCACGTCAATTCAACAAGGCCCACTTATCAAAAAATTCTGAAAAAATTACCAGGTGAACCTATGTTACCCAGGAGACACACTGTAAAATTAATCTTATGTAAGATCAATACTTTCCAAGATACAGCCAGTTTCACAGGGGGAGGGTGGTGTCGATTTTGTTCGGCCTCTTTTTTTTGTCAAAGTTCACAAGCCCACAGCGCAAGAACTAAACCATGTAGGAGGCTCAAATTTTGCATGCTGGTACATAAATAGGAATAGTATGTAGCAAAATCGTCACGTTTGGTCTGGATAATCCTGCATGGTCATAGCTGTCCCTCAAAGTTGATACAAATGTTATTGGAGTTTTTGGCTGGGCTCTGTTTAAGCCTTAAGAAGACATATTTGTACTCAACATAGGCTCTTGATTTATTTTCCTTACTGAGATAAGTAGAAACACTCTCACAAAAAACAATGAACAGAAAATAAATCCCTCCAGGGTCTGAACAGCAGACCTTACAAGTCTAAAAAAATATTTTGGTTCTCATTTTCAGAGCACCCAAACACCTTGTGGGAATATACAAAGATTTTTTAAATATTTTTTTCTTTATTCTCCATGATCTTTTCTTTTTAAAAACACCAATTTGACTTGTCTTATGCAAATCTTTCTTTTTCACTTTCCACCCTGAATGTTGAAAACTAGCATAGTTAGCTAATTATAAGGTATGGGTATCATAAGGTCTATGCCGCGAGTGGCCAGCTGTTGCGAGAGAAAATTAAGATCATATGCCTATTTGCTCCGGAAAACTTAAATTGTGCTGTGGATTGTCATGACAGAGAAGTCTATCTATCTATCTATCTATCTAACAGGTTGCACCACACAAATAGTTTCTTTCAACATCATGCAAAAAAACACGGGCACAATTTCTGCAAAACCATATAGTGAATGATGAATTTGTGCGTAGCCTAGGCTATTGCTGATGTCCTTCATTTCTTCACGTCTTCCAACATAAACAAATGCAATAATAGTCTAGTGCAGGGGTTCCCAAACTTTTCCACGACAAGGCCCCCCAAATACCACTAGGTTCTGGCCAAGGACCCGATGTGTTATTAAATCCATCGACAATACTACGGCAAATGTAAAAATACATTAAGCTAATCCTAATAATTATTTTAACCACAAGCACTTCGCGATGGAGCATACAGTGTGTAAAAATTGCATTTGGGGCTTTCTGCTATATGAGAGCTATCACTCTACTATTATTACCAGTCATTATCATGGGAAATACATGTTCAGATATGTGTCACATTATTATAATGGCATTGTATATCAACCCTCATAGTAATAGGTATATTTTAAAATTTTCAAATGTATTTATTTGCTTTTATCTTTTCCGTCCAACTTGCTGAGGCCCCCCTGGCACCCCCTCGTGACCCCCCCAGGGGGCCCCGGCCCCCACTTTGAAAACCACTGGTCTAGTGAAGTCAGAAGTGACCCTCTCTAAAGGCCTCATCATGTTACATTAAATGCGCACTCAATTGTGATTCGAAGCAAAAAGTATCACTGATAGCCTAACAAAGGTAAATTGCATATTTGTAAATGTGGCGACGGCAAAGCGTTTTGTGGTTAAAGTGAATCGTAGACTATATAATAACCAAAGAAAGTAAAGAAGATGATTTGTACCTCCGTTCACCAAATAAAGGCTGTGGTTGTGTTTCTACAATATGTTGGCACAAAATATAATTTCTGTCAGAAACCAAGTAGGCTAAACGTTTTCATTGTCATCGTGAACTATGACAATGCCCATGTTCAGTAGGCTATGTTTTTCATTTATTTAAGCAGTGACATTTGGTTTAATGCATGGGGTAACGTGACGTCCGTCAGAAAAAAGATGGGCCTGTCCCTCTAAAAATAGTGTAATTAGCAACCAGAAAAGAAAAAAAATCCCGGGGGAGACACCCCCAGGTTATTATTATTAGGTTATGACTGGCCTGTCCCCACTGCTAAAAAAAAACCTAGAGGTCACAGCCATCTCATTTAAATGGTGGGAACGTCAAATGTAAGTAGGCCTATAAGTCAGAAGAGCTACATATGCGACTGATTACACATTTAATTCACCTAAACAGTGTTTAAATCCTGTTTGTACTCTTGTTTGAAATCTTGGACCTAGCAGTTACTGCACGAAGCACAGTTTCCTTTACATGTTATCTGTTATCACAGATTTCATTCCATATTAGCCACCAACAACCGGCTAATGATGTTGTTGTTATGCATGTACAAAATACACCATTTGAACACCCATTGCTGCTGTTGTACTTCATTGTATCTACAGCTGTTAATGTGATTACTCATATTTCAAGCCGCATTTCTCCGGCCCCTTAGTTGTGATGCTTTTCATGAACTGGCCCCTATTACAAACTAATTGAATAGCCCTGGTTTAGACCATCATGGAGTTTACGTGCACAGCGCAAGCACAACACACCACCAACACAACCTATATATAATACCTCCATGAACACAACCCACCCACGTTGGTACACACTCCTGGCTCTGTGATTGGTTAGTGAACTTAAATTCCTGATTGGCTAGCCAAACATGAGCATCGCCATTGGCTATACAACAATGAAGTGCCAGAACAGTCTCAAAAGTATCCGTATACTTGCAGAAAATACTTGTGCGAGTGGTAGATTCGTAATGGCAGAATAGTTTCGTAATTGAAAGACAACAACCGTGGAAGGTTTATGTCAATGGGGCATTTTGCCCATGTTCAGGGTGGAAAATAAAAAAGAAAGATTTGCATAAGACGAGTCAAATTGGTGTTTTCAAAAAGAAGGGATCATGGAGAATAAAGAAAAACATATTTAAAAAATCTTTGTATATTCCCACAAGGTGTTTGGGTGCTCTGAAAATGATAACCAAAATGATTTTTCAGACTTGTGAGGTCTGCTGTTCAGACCCTGAAGGGATTTATTTTCTGTTTATTGCTTTTTGTGAGAGTGTTTCTACTTATCTCAGTAAGGAAAATAAATCAAGAGCCTCTGTTGAGTACAAATATGTCTTCTGAAGGCTTAAACAGAGCCCAGCCAAAAACTCCAATAAAATTTGTATCAACTTTGAGGGACAGCTATGACCATGCAGGATTATCCAGACCAAACGTGACGATTTTGCTACATACTGTACTATTCCTATTTATGTACCAGCATGCAAAATTTGAGCCTCCTACATGGTTTAGTTCTTGCGCTGTGGGCTTGTGAACTTTGACAAAAAAAAGAGGCCGAACAAAATCGACACCCCCCTCCCCCTGTAAAACTGGCTGTATCTTGGAAAGTATTGATCTTACATAAGAGTAATTTTACAGTGTGTCTCCTGGGTAACATAGGTACACCTGGTCATTTTTTCAGAATTTTTTGAGACCTAAGTGCGTGTGCCCTGGTTGAACTGACGTGGAATGACCCGAGTCTAATATTCTTCCATATTTTAGACTCTATCCTACAGCAAACATAATAAAACACCAGGCCTCTGCTTTATACAAGCTGCACCAGTGTCTTCCTATAGCCTTTAGCCTGAATAATTTCCTGGTCAAACAAAAAATGCTGTCATATACAGTATAATTTGGTGGGTACTGTAATATTGGATTCTTGGATGCCTTCCCATTGTCTAAATGCCAAAATGAAGACTATTACGTTTTTCCAAATAAATTAAAGCTGTAGCCTTAACATTGAGATTTGGAGACTTAATAGGCCTTTTGATTGCCTGCTAGTGCAAGCTCTGTCTGTCTGCACTCTCCATGCATTCATTAAATGACAGGAGGTGACCCTCACCACTTCATTCAAGACACAAACCTTCCCAGGAACAAAAAAAGAACTGGTATTAACCGGTTACCACTATTTTAAAAAAACGTTTCTGGTTTCGTTTTTGTTCCTAGCAAAATGGTAAAAGTTTCTGGTTTTCATTCCATGAACCGGTTCAAAGCCTTGCACACCAGTCCCGAAAGAAGTTGATTTCATTGAAATATGTTAGGAGACTGTCACCCATTTTTAATAAACTAAGAATGATTGTATCATCTGAATATTTGAAGATATAATTATTTTCTTCTCTGCTCCTACAATCATTAGTATACAGTGTGAACAGGATGGGTGAACTCACTGCCCCTTGTGGTATCCCTATAGGTTTTTGCATCAGAAAGCGTGCTGTTTATTCTAACTTGTTGTGATCAAAGAGTACCGTTACACCGGTGTGACGGGAATGTTGGAAAATGAACGTTCTAAAGAATATCTGGGTTCATTGAATTCAACATAGAATTTTAGAACCTTCAATTGTTGCGGAACTTAGAACGTTCAAAAACCTACACCTTAAGTGTAGAATGAATGGAACCACCTTATAATGGTTGGCTTAACTTCTAGCTTTATCAGTTTCTAAATCAACAACAAAGGACATGTTGTGTCAAACGCAGAGCTAAAATCTACAAAGAGGACTCTTGCATATGTTGCCAGGGTTTCCAGATGTTTGTTGATTGGGTGGGTCAAGCTAATGACTGCATCCTCCGTACTGCACCCGACCTGGTATGCAAACTGGAGTGGATCTAGGTGGAAGGCTTTCTCCACCTTCAGCATGCATACCATTATTTTCTCTAGACACTTCATAACAACATTTGTTAGTGCAACTGGTCTTTTATCTTTATTTTTAGCTTGACACTGAACTTTAGGTATCGGTATTACGATGGATTTCTTCCACAGAGCAGGCACCATGCTGCTGTCTAAAGATCACTGGAATAAGGGATAGGAGCTCACTTTGTTGAGAGTGTTGCTGAGATATGAGCTCACTTCCTGTATTGCAGCAGTCCTAGAGGCCAATGATGCAAATTTCCTAGTGCATCCTCACAATCAGGTACTAAGTCCCTGTACCAAGTTTGGACTTTGTACATCAAAGTGTTGCTGAGATATGAGCTCACTTCCTGTGTTACAGCGCCCCCTATAGAGGCCAAATGATGCCAATTTCCTAATGCGTCATCACAATCAGGTAACAAGTCCCATTACCAAGTTTGGACTTCATACATCAAGGCTATAGGTATCTTTTGTGAGGCTTGGTCTGAAGATCATCAGTACCAAGTTTCGTGAAAATTGGAGATTTTTGGTGCTAGGCCCCCAAACTAGCAAAAATAGCAAACATGGCTACCATCTGGGCCTGCACGGTGGCAGGAAAAAGACGAAGAGATGTAAGACACCGTGTCTTTACCTTACGATGATTTTGGTAGGCCTACACCAAACATAGATTTGCACTCCAGAGTTCGGTATATAAACTCTGCCATTAGACCCTGAATATCCAGATCATCCAACATTTCTTCGTTGACGTGAAGCAGTGCCATGCAATAGACACTGGTAAACAGATGAAGAAGTGGATCAGCTTTTCCACCTCAGTGAAGAGCCCTCTTGTTTGTGGATGTAGAGCTGATACAAAGCGAGCAAGTTCTTTGACTGAGTGGAATGCTTGTTGTTTGGTGAGGCCAGGAATGAGGGAGGGTGAGGACCTGTCCATATCACTGTTGATAATGCACTCTTAAAATAAACAACTCGCCATGGATTTCTGACCAGGGGCCTATTGCACAAAACTAGGATAAGGGATTAAACCAGGATATCTTGGTTATCCTGGCTCAATTTATCCGTGATCCAGTTGCACAAAAGTGGGATAGGGGGCAGCAGGATATGTTATGGTATAAGTTACCATGGCGATTTATTCTGTGGAGCTAGCCTGCTCCAGACCAGGCTAAGTTCCAGGATCTATTTAATCTCAACCCTTATCTCAGTCAGCAGTCACCACAAACGGAAACCAATAGTTATTCCACTGCCCACTACACATTGTTATCACATATACCTAGACCCACTGTCATTATTTAAACGTTTGTGATCATTAATTAGCTCTTACATACTCGCCATTCCCGAGCTGTCATGCGACAATGTGACGTCACGGGAGTGCCTAACCGTTTTGCACGTGGTGGTCGTGGCACTAGCTGCAATATTCTCCTAAACAGAGGTGTTGCTGTTTTGAAAAGGCTATAACTACCTACTTCACACCGTAGAAGAAGCAATGAAGCCATGGTGAATCAGTGAATCTGTGATCGGTGGCGGGGTCCATTTGAGGGAGCCGTGAGCACGCACTTATCCAGGATAGGTTTCACCTGGCTTGATGAATCCGTGTCTGCTCATCCTGGCTTGGTCTCTGTGCAACCAATTAAGCCTGTACGCTCTTGTTTTGGATTCATTGAGCGCAGCTCAGTAACTTATCCCGGATGTCTTAATTCTGCTTTTGTGAAATAGGCCCCAGGTTTCTCTTGGTCAGTGGCATAATGTGTTTTAGGTAGTGTACAATAGCATAGTGTACGATAGCAATTTTTAGACAATGTGCCAGACCCCTCCTCATGTCGTTAATTGCCACACCCCTTGGCTCAAAAAAAGAGACGGGCATGGCGGAAAAACTCGAGTCTACGATAGGAATAAGCTTTGCGTGGTGATGATTATAGACTTTAGATTGCGCTTTAGACCGTCATATTAGGGCCCAAATAGTTTTCCTTTGATATAAAGGCTGATATATGAAGTATGCAAGTATTATCGCATTATACATTTCAAGATATTATATATATATATGGGTAGTTAGACCTATACAAATAGCATTTATAAATGGCCCTTACAATGACCAAGATAAGTAAAATTACACTGAAAATAGCTAAGGTTCCAAAGTGTATGCTTTGTGTTGCCCAGATATCCACTACAGGTATGCTGACCTTTCACCATAGATTTTCAAGCGATTTCATGTTCAGAAACTAAATTTCCGGACGGAAAAGACTTTGGAACTGGAGTTGTGGAGTGCTCCCATCATCTTAATAATTTACTGTAACAGCCAGGATCGAAACTAAAGTGTTCCGTTCGTGAGAGTCTGCTGCAATAATTAGCTTCCACTATAATCAGTGGAACCGGCTACACCAGACGCGGCGTGTACAGTATGTTCAAAAAAATTAGACCAGTTCTCTAAAACTATTTTTTACGCTATGCGAAAAGAGCGCTTCAGTTGCAGACTAGGTGTAGCCCGGGCCTAAGATGGCAGTCTGGGCAGGGCTAACTCCAGACTATGTCAGAACATAGACCAGGGATGACAGTATTGATTTAATTTGGGGACCCACACACACACACACACACACACATACATTTAAATACTTCATATTGATTTTTAAATTACACTAGTCTGTAATGTTATTACAATGGTGGTGTGTAGGTCTAATTGAGTGCCTGTCATTTTAAGAAGAACATGAAAGTAATTAGCTTTCATTCTCACTGTTTTAGAGGAAAATAGTTGTGCATAGTCCAAGGATATACAGTATGGATGCAATTCATTATGTTTTCTATGTCATTAGATGAAAAACTGTCAAAGAAAATCTTT
The DNA here is from genome assembly GCF_017589495.1 of Alosa alosa. Lineage (NCBI taxonomy): Eukaryota > Metazoa > Chordata > Actinopteri > Clupeiformes > Clupeidae > Alosa > Alosa alosa. The sequence continues at coordinate 51,081,575 of NC_063189.1, read as the reverse complement.
CTGGGATCATAGAAGAGATAAGTGTCTTGCAATCAAGGGCGTCTGAGCCTCGTCCCACCCATATTTTCATAATTGTTAGTTTGGACCCCCCCCCCCTCGCCCCCCCAATTTTTGGTTATTAGAACGTTAGGAGAACATTTTTTCTTCGTTATGGGAACGTTGCTTGAAAGTTGCAAATGTTGTCCTATGGTTTGCCAGGAAAGTTTTTCTGACGGAAATACTACGGTTTTTTTTTTGGTTGTGTTTTGCAGAACGTTCTCCTAACGTTTTTCTAATATTCGTTTTATGGTAACCTAGGGGCAACCTTAGAGAATGTTACTATTTGATTGCAGTAACATTACCCTAACCATGTGACGTGTCTTTGCACTTTGCCCAGCATTTAAATTATGGCTATTCATGTATTAGATAAATGAATAATTAAAAACAAAGGGAAGGAATATTGACTTGTCTTAGCCAATCTCAGGGAGAGGCTGCCAAACCAAAGATATTTTCGATTGTGAGAGATACAGAGAGGCAGGCAGAAAGAGAGAGTGAGTCTCTCCAAACAAGATGATGTTGTAGGTGGCAGGTTATAGCCTATTTGTACATGATGTAGCCTACACAGGTAGCCGAACCGAAATAACAGCAGGAATTGTCATAACCTTACCATATTTCACAGAACATACAATTTGACCTGATGAATATACAATTTGACCTGTCCCACAAATAAAAGGCTTTGTGTTAGTCAAGTGTCCTATTAGCGCATACATGCAAATAACACATATTAAAATCTAATTGACCCTCTAAAGAACATGTCATAATCAGGAATTTTAACCAAGTCATGGTACCAATGAGATTTTTGGCTTTCAATTGAGAACCCCTAAATCAACTATATTACTTATGGTTATGGTTATGGTATTTAGCAGACGGTTTTATATAAAGAGCGACTTACAAATGACAATACATTAGTTACATTTAAAGGAAAATTCCGGTATTTAGCACTTTGAGTTCCGGTATTTAGCACTTTGAGTCCCCACTCTGTGAGTTGCACAGTTTTGAAAACGAACGTTAAGGGTTGTTTTAAGGACATGTTCGTGCATGCCTGCTAAATACCGGAATTTTCCTTTAACAGTAAACAATTACATACTTATAGTAGTATATTATACAGCACTAGAACATATATCACCATTGTAATAATGTGTAATAACTCTTGGTGTTTCAGCTGCATCTTATCCACTGGAATTCAACACTCTTCAACAGTGTAGAAGAGGCTCTTGGGAAGAAAAATGGTGTTCTCATTATTGCTCTTTTTGTGCAGGTATAGCACAGTCAATCAAATTACAGTACTCTCTAATGTATCAGCAATCATTTCTGCAATATTTCATCCATAACATTTATTTTTTCCAATGTTATGTTGACCTATGACTATTACTTAAATCTGTGTCAAAAGATAGGGAAAGAACATCTTGGACTGAAAGCCATTACTGAGGTCCTTCAAGATCTACAGTATAAGGTGAGTCACTGATTTTATTTTATTTTCCTACAATTTATTGGATTAGTAAGAGAAACAGGACGACACTGAATTTTATGTTTACGGCAAATGGGACATGATACACATTAAATTCAGGGCACATGCTGGATAGGCAGAAGGTGCAGCTAGGAGATGGTCCAGGAGCGATAAACACACTCTTGTGGAAATATTTCCACAGCAATGAATTGATTGATTGATTCATTCATTCAGACTGCAATGCTATACAGTAACTTAAGGATGATTCTAGTTACAGTTTATTAACAACATTTATATTTTTCATTAACATCTGGTCTCATACTGTCTCTTTAATCAAGGAAATAAATCTGGTAGCCTACTACTGCTTTCTGGATTATTCAACAGGTTGCTGATATTTGGAAGCAACATGTTGACTGGCTGGACGTGTTTATCCTTGATTTATACTTGATTATCGAGTCTGAGCCAATGAACACTGAAATACAAAAAACACTGACTTTTTTGGTGCAAATACTGAATAGACAACCAGAAGAGCAATAGAGCTCAACAGCCCCTCCTCCTCCAAGAGCACTTAGTTTCCGGAAGTAAGTTTCCCATTAATTCCTCTAATCGACGTCTGGAAATATCCATATACAATGGGTACTGGTTAAAAATTAATTTTTTTTTTAATTTCCCTGGCGTTATTCCGCAGCTCGCGTGAATGTAAGTACAGTGGGCAGTGCCGAATTGGCCAGCTTCACTTTCATGCGGGTGGGACTTAATTAATATTTTTTTTTTTTTTTTTTTCCAGTGAGGCGCTGCAACAACCCAAACAACGGTAGATGGCTCAAGTGAGCAGGGTGTCTCGTAAAAGAAATGGAGCCTGGAAAACCCTACACAGACTTCACTACAGACTTTAGCAGACTGGTTTAGAAATAATGTAATAGCCAGAAATATGCCTGCCCTGCCCTAAAGAAATATTTGGTTAACTGCGGAGTGAATCCGTTTGCAGCCGTAGAGAGCCTTGGGACAAATTAAACATTCTGGTTTTCTCCGAGTGCAGCGATGATAGACAGACATCATTTGGACAAAATATAGAGTATTAACCTCCGTTGCTCAGCCAAATGCCTTCCTGTTACGTCCTGTTATCACGGAGTTAGGCCTACAGGCGATAAACATTTTGATGGTCACAAGTTTACTTCATTAGGGACTGTTCGTTATTTATTTAAGGGGCTACGGAGGAGTTTTGGGAGCATTAGTCCAAAAGGCGTGACCCTCCTGGCCAGCAATACATTTTCTATGACCCTCCAAAGTGATTAAGAAAAATCACTGTCAACTTTTTTCCGGGTTTATCTACTGTATTTTAACGTTTTCACATATTTGGCCATAAGCCGTTTATCATAGGCTATCACGAAACCAAACTACAAAGGCGAACACTTTAACAGGGGAATTAATTGGGCATGAATCATGCTGAGCGCTATTTCGCTACCTTAGAATAATAAGGTTCTATCTGCGTTTTGAGTAGGTACAACCGGGACGATTGAAACGGGGACGAATGAAACATTCCGGTTTTCTCCGAGTGCAACGATGATAGACAGTCATCATTTGGACAAAACATGGAGCATATTAACCTCCGTTGCTCAGCCAAATGCATTCCTGTTACGTCCTGGTATCACGGAGTTACGAGCGATAAACGATTTTTGATGGTCACAAGTTTACTTCATTAGGGGTTTATTTTTTTGGATTATTAAAAGTGTTTTTTTTCATTTAAAGGTTTGACTTCGTGCTTATTCAGTAGAGCATTTAGTGCTCTCCCCAATCCCAGACGTTCACATTGCATGTTTGTTTGTAATGGATGCAACCGCGAGATAGGCTATGCGTTTGACAATAAGTTGTTAACAGAACCAAGACATATAGCCCAGCAGCAATCTAGGGACTGCTCGTTATTTATTGAAGGGGCCACCGGAGGAATTTTGAGTGCTTCAGTTGGAAGTTGCATGACCCTCTCTTGCCTGCTAGAAATTGTTCAATGACCCTCCGACAGAATTGTTAAAAAAGACATGACCCTCCCCTGCCAATTGTCTTCCGCCCGCGCCACAACCACACACTTTGTGATAACATTCTTAAATCAATCTTTCCCGTGAGCTTGCATGCTACCAGTCCTTCCTTTTCAAATGTGTTGCGCCTGTTTGCACAATTTCACAAATAATCATATGTGATCAATAGTATGACAAATAATCCCTGTGCACGGGGACGAAACAATGCATGCCAACTTTTTCCGTGTTTATCACGTATTTTTAACTTTCCCCGCTGTCTTGCCGTTTTAATGTTTTCCGTAGAATATCCTATATTTTAATACTCTCATAACAGCCCTGCCATCGGGCCTGTCTCTGTGTTGCCCTGTTGCTCACCCTTGCCCTTCCAACGAAACAGATGTCTTCAAATCATCGTTTTCCTTGCTTGAAGGCGAACTTAGAGTGATGTTAACCTATTTAAGTTTAACGGCGCGATTGCCATGAAACACGATTCATTGGCGCTTGCATGTTGACCTTATGTCTACGTGCGCACCTGAGGCTACTCAGCTGCAAGAGAAATAATTTCACCTCTTTGTATGTTCACTGCAAGTTGGCCTACCATAACTTACCAACTCTGCACTGTAGACTGGCTATTTATATTTTTCTGTGAAATAAGCAAATGTATTTGTTCAACTTTATGAAGCAGAATTACGCATAGGGTAATTTGAACATAATACATTTGACAAAGGACAGATGAATGTTGCTAGTGACAAAATATTAACTTTCAGTGTTTTACGATGTGGGGGGGGGGGGCGTCCCAAGCAGCTTTCAGCCATAAGGCTACTTTGAGAACATTTCAATTCACCCGACACTAATATTCAAAATGTTGAAAACTATTTCGGCATAGCCTATAAAGCAGTTTAATTAAATGGAATGTTAGTTGTAAACAAACAAGCTACTTGGTGAGGCTTGGCCTCACAGATCTTCGTGCCTTAGATGGCAGGAAAAATCTTCACGATAGGCCTATTAACTAACCACCCGATTCCGTTGGCTGGGGGAAGGGGCCATCAGACAATTGTGCCCAGTTAATCCGGCCCTTCCCCAAAAAATCACCTTCCCACCTCTGACAGCTTAAAAAGAAGTCAAAGAGGACTCCTTACTCACAGACCTATTCACAAACCTGCGGTTTTGAAATCCTATGCAGCTACAGGAGCTTCCAATCGCGAGGAAGCAATTTTGCATTGTAGGCATAACTAACATGCAATAACGCCGCCAACAACAACCAAAACTAGGCTAATCATTGTCAACATGTAAATTAAATGTAACATTATTGTGAATCAAATTAAAATGTTCTCTTTTTGCAAACGTAGGCATAGTAACAGAATAATTTAATAATGTTACAAGATACTACATCAATCCATTATGTTTCATTGGGCTACTAGGCTATTTGTTTTGGCTTGATTCATTTTAGGCTAGGCCTTTTTATTCAGGGGCCATATTCACAAATAATTTTAAGGCTAAAGTAGCTCTAACTGGCGAATTTAGGAGCAACTCCTAAAAATAATGGGCGTGTCACTCCCTAACTTTAGGACTCTAATTTTTTCACAAAAAGTAATTCACGAAGCATTTTAGACCTAAAAGTAGCACCCTAAGTCTGGCACAGCTTAAGTCGAGAGGACTCCTAACTCACTAAGACCTATTCATAAACAGCTTTTTTTGGCATTGGCATTTTCGTTTTACGTTTCGCGTTTTGAAATAGTTTTGAAATAGCCTATGCGTAACAGGAGCTTCCAATTCTTGGGGAACAATTTTGCATTCATAAAAGGGATGCAATAACGCCACCAACAACAACACAAACTACTCATTGTTAACATGGAAATGAAATGTAACGTTTCATTGTGAATCAAATTAAAATGTTCTCCTCTTTGCAAGCGTAGCCTAGGGATATGGTGACAGATTAATTTAATAATGTTGCAAGGTAGGCTACTGCATCAATCCATAGGCCTATGTTTCATTAGGCTACTAAGCTATTTGTTTTGCCTTACTCTTTATTCATTTAGGCTAGGCCTTTTTTATTCAGTTATTAATCATCTTCCGTCCTTCACACTACTTGTGTAGTGCCGCATTCTCCGACCTGTCACCTGTCAGTCATCATCGGAAGAGGTGTTTGGAATTCCCAGCGTTACAATCGTCAGCCAATCAAGGTGGTCACTTCAGTCAAGCTCGTGCATGAGTAATGGCGTCATCCATAGCCACGAAGACTCACTCCTAGTTTAGGAGTTGTCTGAAAGGCTTTGTGAATAACTTTTAAGAGAAGCGATTTAGGAGTAGCCTACTCCTAGTAGTAAGATAAAAGCCTTTGTGAATAGCCCTCCACGCCCCAGTTATTCATCATCTTCCGTCCTTGTGTAAGCGCCGCGCATTCTGAGACCTGTCACTCATCATCGTAAGGGGAGGTGTTTGGAATCATGCCAGCGTTACAATCATCAGCCAATCAGCCAATCAAGGTGGTCACGCTTGCCCATTTACCCAAATTAATGGTCGAATATTACTGTTGATCATTGTTATTTAAGAAAATGCAGTGTCGTAGGGTACCAAAAACATCTTGCTTTCAAAAAAAAAACATCATACGCTTTACATTCTGGCGGGTCTGTTATTTACTGTAGGCTGCAAAACCACATGCCTTTATTTTGGGCAAGCCTGCATTCATTCATTCATTCAACCTTTATTTATTCTCGGAGGGTCATTGAGGGAAGCCCTCATTTTCAATGAAGCCGAAATTACAGAAGCCGAAGCAAAGCTCCACAAACAAGACAACATTCGAGGCCTTCTGTTGAAGAATTTTATATAAAGCCTGCACTGACAGTAATCCTCCTGCCCTGATAGGCCTACCACAGCTGTGGATAGTGTGGAATGTTCAAGTAATAACACAATCCAATGTGTGTCTCAATTGTCCCCAGCTGACCACCTCACACATTTCTCTAGATTTTGCAACGAACTTACATGACACAATGCCATAAAATATGCCAGTTTTAGGACACAGAATAATGTTTGTAATGATACCAGGTAGGCCAGGTATTGTCGAAGGTGCATGGTGAAGTGAAATTCTTACTTTGGAAAACAAACATTTGCGATATCATCATGCGATCATCAGAATATTGCAATAGATTCTGTGTTCTGGACTGCAGGTAACTTGTTAAGCCAGTGGTTATCAAACTTTTATTTCATTCCCCCACTTTGATCAAGGGGCATGACTGATGATAGTGGAATAGCGTGTTATCGAGGCTTTTTGCAAGTCAGCATCTTCGACGGTAGTATATTAAAAAATTAAAAAAAGTTTTCGATGTCCCAAGCGGAGAGCCATACTGTATTGTTTTTTAACGATCTCTATGCTACTCACAAAATTGTAGGCATGGGGACATGATGAAGTAGGTTATCCAACTGTCGTGTGTTAAATTATTGTGATTACGAGCCAGTGGTTTTCAAACATTATGTGTGACATCTAACTAAATGCAGGCTCATATCGTCCTCGCGATTCGCTAAAAATGAGGACCAGTGTTTTGTCAAATTGCAAATAGCTATTAGTTTTAACTATTTATTTTTTTTTTATGATAGTATAAAAGTGCTTTGTATTTATACTATCTTAATATTGGAATATGGGGAGGGAAGTGGCGCGCGTCTGCAGTCAGGCAAATATGAATGTAATTCTCTTTGGCATAAAGCAGATGTAATTGTTTATCGTACAGAAAAATAAAAATGACATGTCAAGCAGTCAATTGACTACATTGCAGTCAAGAAGTAGGGCAAATTAATTCTGAAACCAAAACGTGGGTCATAGTTGTCTAAGCCTCTATTGCGTAGCCTGTTAAAAACGTCGCCAGATAGTATTAAATCGGCAACAACATTGTTTTCTGCAGAAGCCTACCCAAGGCTACAGATTAATTCTGAACAGTTATTTCTCTACTGGCTCAATTATCACACCACTGTTTTGATTTATGTAGTTCGTTAACCCCAACACTGACAATAATGTAGACAGCAAATTTCGATTTCGATTTTCGTGTAGTCAAGCCTTAAGCCATACCCAAGTAGCCTAAATCGAGGTAATGTTTAATTATGCATGATTTATTTTGTTATTGAATTCGTAGGCTGGGATTACTCTCGGCAACAATTATGTAAGGGACGGCAGGCAGAGCGATGTACAGTGGCAGAGCGACGCACAGTGGCTGAAAGTGGTACTAAAGCTTCTCGCAGCTTCACGCCGCGTAATGCGCGAATGAAGTGGTCATTTGAAAGCGATGCCCACTGTACAACTGCAGCCGCTTGGGGGCAGCATAAGTCCGCTGTGGCGTTCCGCGGTCGAACCGGACGGAGCATTCGACAGCAAGGGCTGTGATTGGCCGAGTTTTCATTGTGTTTTTTGTCTGTGTTTTTTGCAGCCCCTTTAACATCCTAGTCCACTGTAGCCTATAAGCTTATAAGCCACTAAGTACCCTACTGTATGTCAAACATAGTTTTTTATTCAGTGGCAGGATTTCTTGATTGTACAGTGCCTCTGTCTCTCAGTAATGTTTTAAAATGAGAGCTTCGTCAGCTGGCAGTAGGCTACTTTGACGGCAGTCATGAGCTAGTGCAGCTAGTGTTGTCTGACAGTCGAGTGGGTTAATGCACGTGTCTCCAGAGCAGGCCAGGGGCCTCATGTACAAAGACTTGCATGGATTTCATACCAAAACATTGCGTACGTGCAAACCTGAAAAGAATCATACGCACAAAAAAATCCTGATGTATGAAACTGTGCGTACGCAGCATTCCACGCAGCCTTTCTTTGTACATCCCGATTAACGTGAAATTAAGTAGAGATTACATTACATTACATTACATTACATTACATTTGGCTGACGCTTTTTAACCAAAGCGACTAACAACATGGTAAACAGTAAGTTTTAGAACAATTCTCACAATTTTAGGACAGTTTCAAAAAAACATTAGAGTACAGTAAGAATAAGTGCGTCGGTGAGTGCTGTTTTTAGCAGTTACTTGTCAGTTTAAAACGGCTGGTGAGTGCTAGGATCAGTAAGACTTGTTGTAAGTGTTGCTATGAGAGTAGATGTTCTCTAAAGAGCTGGGTCTTCAGGAGTTTTTTGAAAGTGGAAAAGGATGTCCCTGCCCTTGTAGGAACTGGCAGTGTGTTCCACCAACGAGGAACAACAGATGAAAAGTTTGGATTGGCTTGAGCGTACCGGTGGTAGAGCTAGGCGTCGTTCGTCAGAGGGGCTTGGAGCGGTCTGGAGGTAGTGTAAAGTCTGTATGAGGGCATTCAAGTAGGTGGGAGCAGAACCGGAGACTACTTTGTAGGCAAGCGTTAGAGACTTGAATTTGATGCGCGGGCGCCATAGGTAGCCAGTGTAGCTGGATGAGCAGCGGGTAATATGTGCCCTTCTGGGTTGGTTGTAGACCAGGGGCCCGCGCGTTCTGGATCATCTGAAGTGGTTTCACTGCGCAGGCTGGGAGACCTGTCAGGGAGGCATTGCAGTAGTCGAGTCATTGAGATGACTATTGCCTGAACCAGAAGTTGGGTAGCATCTTGAGTCAAGTAAGTCCTGATTTTCCGTATGTTGTAGAGTGCGAAACGGCATGACCGGGCGACTGAGGCAACATGATCTGAGAAGTTTAGTTGGTTGTCGAGAACAACTCCTAGATTTCTTGCAGTCCTGGTGGGTGAAACAGACAGGGGAGTCAAATTTGATGTTGATGTCGTGGTGTATGGTAGGTTTAGCTGGGATGACCAGCAGTTCAGTCTTTGAGAGGTTCAGCTGGAGGTGGTGTGCCTTCATCCATGTAGCTATGTCTGAAAGGCAATCTGAGATCCGTGCTGAAACCAGGGGGTCGTCAGGTGGAAAGGACAGATAGAGCTGTGTGTCGTCTGCATAGCAGTGGTATGAGAAGCCGTGCGAACGGATAATCTGTCCCAAGGAGGTGGTGTAGATAGCAAAGAGGAGGTGGCCCAGCACTGAGCCCTGGGGACCCCTGTGGTGAGATGGTGAGGTGCGGATAGCTGACCAAGCCATGATACGTTAAACGAAGGTCCTGTGAGGTAGGATTCAAACCAGGAGAGAGCAGAACCGGAGATTCGATGTCAGCGAAAGTATAGAGAGAAGGATACGGTGATTAACGTGTCAAAGGCAGCCGATAAGTCAAGCAGAATGAGTACTGATGACCGGCGGTTGCCCTGGCTTCTTTTAAGGCTTCTGTTACAGACAGCAGAGCCGTTTCGCAGAGTGGCCGCTTTTGAACCCAGACTGATTTGGATCCAGAAGGTTGTTCTGTGAAAGGAAGTCAGAGACCTGTTTGGAGACTGCTCGTTCAATGCCTTTGGATAGGAAAGGCAGTAGTGAGACAGGGCGGTAGTTCTCGACTTGAGCAGGGTTGAGAGAAGCTTTCTTAAGTAACGGTGTTACCCGGGCCACTTTGAACGCTGTTGGAAATGTGCCGGAGGTTAGCGAGGCATTGATCACATGTGTGATAGCTGGAGCGATGGTCGGGCTGATGGACTGAAGTAGGCTCGTAGGTATAGGGTCCAGCGAGCATGTGGTAGGACGGCTGCATGTCAGGAGTCTGGACACTTCACTCTCGGAGAGAGGCGTGAATGCTGAAAAAGATGTTCCAGCAGTCCCTAGAGGTTGTAGGAGTGCGGTATCTGAGTCAGATGCTTTGAGTGGGCATGTAGAGAATTGACTGCTGATTGCTGCCACTTTGTTTGTAAAAAATGAGGCGAGGGTATCTGCAGTAAGGCTGGATGGAGGAGGAGGCAGCTGAGGGTTGAGTAGCGATTTGAAGGTTGAGAAAAGTTTTCGAGTGTCTGTAGCGCTGTTGATTTTGTCATGGTAGAAAGCAGTCTTAGCAGCAGTGATGCTGGCTGAGAAGGAGGTCAGGAGTGTCTGGTAGTTTTGAGGTCGTCAGCTAGTTTGGATTTGTGCATTTCCTCTCCTCAGCGGCTCTGAGTTTGGTGGCGATCGGAGGGTATCATTTAGCCATGGATGAGAATGTTTGGATCGAGCTGGCCTTGTGGTAAGAGGGCACAGCTCGTCTAGACACGAGGTCAGTGTGGAGCAGAGCGAGTCAGTGGCTTCATTAACCTCCAGAGAGGAGAAGGTGTTGAGTGGAGGTAGACCGGAGGCAACCACAGAGGAGAAGTGCGTTGGAGACAGGTTCCGGATGTTGCGGCGGAACGTGACCATCGGCTGAGGAGCCGGAGGCTTTTCTGACAGGCTGACGTTGAACTGGATGAAGAAGTGGTCAGAAAGATGGAGAGGCGTCACCATGTGGGTGTCTGTGCTGCAGTTCCGAGTGAAGATCAAGTCAAGTCAAGGGATGGAGGATAGCAGAGTGTCAAGTTCGTCAATAAAGTCGCCTAGTTGGCCTGGAGGGCGGTAGATGACCAGCACGTAGAGTTTTGCTGGGGCGATCACTGTGATGGCATGGAATTCGAATGAGACATATTTGTTTGAAGGCAGTAGCGGGTGAATTTCCATTTGTTGGAGATCAGCAGGCCCGTCACCCTCCCCTCGTCCAGATAGGCGAGGGGTGTGGGATAGTGTAAGGTTAGTGGAGAGTGCAGCCGGGTGGCAGTGTTCTCTGGTTTGATCCAAGTCTCAGTGAGAGCAAGGAGTTCCAATGAAAGGTGGTTGGCATAGCCAGCTATGAAGTCGGTTTTGTTGACTGCGGATTGACAGTTTCACAAGCCCATGGAGAAGGAGGTTTCTGTCGGTGAGGACCGTTGAAGTTCCTGGAGGTGAAGGGGATTTCTGCCCCTTTGACATTTCTGCCCCTTTTGGCATGATGCCGTTTTCTGCAATGGCCGGTGATAACAGATATGGTGGAGCGGCACATTTTGCCTTTTGTCGGTGCCTGTGCTCGGTGAACTTGCACAGGTCAACTTGTTTGTCTTGACCGTGTCCGTCTTAAACGCTGGGCTGGCTGAAACGAGGGCTGCCGCTTATGCTGCCGCTTCAGCAGCAGCCACTATTTTTCTTCTGCTAGGAATTGCATGCAGCTGTCCTCCTGTCTCACTAATGATGCATCAGCGTGGGACCGCCCTCTGACGTTAAGACAGCTTAGATTGTTCAAAGGGTGTTAATTACTGTCAACTGAAAGTCCGCTCGCTCACAAAACTCACAGTTTCAAGTAGCCTCCTCCCTCAGCTGTTCCCAACCAGAGAAAGTCCGGCTCGGCTCACACCGACCAATTTGGCCAGTAGTAGCCTATGTGTTCTTGCTCAGCTGTCCCAACTCACTGCAGTTGTTGTCTGATTACCTGAGAGATATTATAAGGAGCTAGTCACGCCTGAGCCCTCTGAGCTTAGATTGTTCAAAGGGTGTTAATTACTGTCAACTGAAAGTCCGCTCACACCGACCGAAACTCACAGTTTCAAGTAGCCTCCTCCCTCAGCTGTTCCCAAACGCCCAGAGTCCAATTCTAACAATTGGAGAGGATTTGGCCAGTAGTAGCCTATGTGTTCTTGCTGTTCTTCCATATCGGTGCAGAGATGCACCGATATGGAATTTTAGGGCCGATAACGATAACCGATATGTATTGGTTTGTTGTGGCCGATACCGATACGATAACCGATAATATTACTCTTGAAAAAAAATGTGAAAAGTGATTTGGGGAAAGCATTTAATAAGCATAATTTTATTGCAGTAATTTTACCTACCACCAAATGATGGACAGAACTCATAATAGTCCTCAATAGTACGGCAGTCAACAACATAACAGTAGCCTAGCCCTACAGTATGTGTGGCTCCTTTAAGTGAAACTGACGTCAGTGAATTGCGAGTGAGTGGCTAGAGGGTTTGAATCATTTTCATTTAGGACTAAACGCTCATAAACGGCTCAGCTTGGAATAAGCTACAGTATAACGACCAAATCAGAGTTTGGGAGGGAAACTTTAGTTTCAACTGCGGGTAACTGAATAAAGCTGCAACTCCTCAGACTGTATCTTATGTCCGTCTACTCTGTTGCGCACAACCTGCTGCAGCAGAAATGAAAGGTGTTAGCCCCGAAGGTTTTAATAACATATTATGAAGACCTGTCTGGAACTGAAGCACGAATGGTTATAGCATATTTCTAGGTAAGGTTAAATGGCGGATCATTCACGAGAGGATTTTGAGATGCACAGATTCCCAAATGAACGCATATCCACAGATTTTGTTAGAGTGGTGAAATACATTCACACCGCTGACATTATATTGAGGAAACAGTATAGCCAACCAAGCTCAAGTATAGCCAACCAAGCTCAGTGTAGCCAGACGGACCTTACATAGGCCTGAATTAGGATTTTAAAAAATATCGGCGCAAATTATCGGCCAGAATTCTGTTATCGGACCGATAAGCCTAATATTTTCATTTTTTCACTTATCGGCTAATAATATATCGGCCGCCGATATATCGTGCATCCCTAAAATTAAGCGCACATGCACGAGCATTAGGCCTACACTTAACCCTCTTTCCTCCCTCAATCACACTCATTTTAATATTCTAACTAGAAGGCCACTCGAGAGCGCAGACCTCCGCGAAGACAAAATGGCCTATCCCGCAATATTAATGAAAACTCATTTGTGGATCCGTTCATACTCAAACCTGCTCCAAAGTTTAATAATTGAAATCATCAAATTAATTAAAAAAAAAAAATATCTCCAGCGAATGCGAGGTAGAAGTGTTTATCCGACGAAATGGCAAGAATCTTACGTCTTTATGATCTGTAATTAATAACAAACAAAAAAAACAGTACTGGCAGAGCGTAGCAGTGGCTAGCTATAGGGTCAGAGACCGTGGCAGAATTATTGGTCAGTCTGCAAGTAGGTGACAGGGTTCGCATAACTGGGTTTGATGCATTTGAACCATTACAACACAACTGCATTAATTAAAAAAACATTAAATCAATCGTGTCCAAGTAGGCTGCCACGCATGCGCACTCGAGGTGGAATAAACAAAGTTGATCCAGGCCACATCGCCACAACATTACGATTTCTGGATCATATCCCTATATTTGCACACAAGTGTAACAACAATAATGCGAATGCTTACTCGAGGAAAGTCAAAGTATCCTATGCAGTCAATCACACTAAGGGAAATAGCAATGACAAAAAGGGGGCACCTCACCTCACTTTTATTTGTTATTTTTCCAAAATTGCCATAATAAAGAGCATCCTTCGAGCCTTTTGGATAACTGAAACAATATGATCATGGGGGAAAATAGTGCAAGAACGTAGGCTATGCGATTGCTCGAAATGTTCTTTAAAGTACAGAACTAATTCTAGCCCGTTTACAAAGTGGCTAGGCAGAGGCACCAAAGTTTAAGAGCGAACAGGACACTCTTTTAGCTTTTAGTATTTTGTGCTGCTCTGACAGTCCACTTTTATTGACTTAGTCTACTGTTTTTGAGTTTGGAGATGTACCGACTCCACAATTGTTGCACTTCCCAGCCAGTTGGTGTAATAGATTGCCCACTATGAATCAGTGACAATAACTCAAAGACAAACAATCCAAATGGATGACTTATTTAGAAATGTATACTTGGTAGCATTTTAACCTTTTAAGTTATTTAACACCACCACAACCACACTTATGGTGAGTTTCATCACAGTTGAATAATTTTGTATACACCTGAAACTGGTGTGTGCACAACCTCTATCAATGTAAATACATAAATAAAGTAAAATAAAAAATAAAAAATCAGGTCGTCACATTAATACCATCCAATCAGTTAGGCCAATTAGAAGCCAATAATTATTACATTATCAATCATTTCTTATTTAAAATGTGCACAATTGGAAATGTCCTTGTTTGAGGTATCTTGTCAAGTTACCATAGCACTGAAATATTTCACAGCTCAGAGAACATAGACAAATTTAAAGTCTAGAAAAAAACTGTAAAACAGAAAAAAGAAAGGAAAATAGCAAACTCAAGTGTTCCAATATGAGCTTGTGAACTCAAATCTCGTGCCTTTAAGCATAACTAACTTCTCAAAACAGTGTTGCATTCAGACGACGCCTGTTAATCAGTCCAGTAAAGGAAATATACGCTCTACTGGAGCAGAGGGGCTTGACCATGCGAGGGTGCCACAGACAGAGACCAAGATTTTGTGCTTTATAGATAGTTAGATAGATGTCATCACAGTGTTTCACAGAAAGTATTTTACTTTAAAAAATACAAAAATACACAAGACTGAAGTATTTTGATACAAAATATGAAGGCATTTTCATCATCTCAATAAAATACAAATTACAAAATAGTATTTTGTATTTGAAATACGTATTTTAAATACGTGTATTAGAAATACTGCCCATCCCTGCCCATGTTTCACAATATACTGTGCAAATAAAGGCCTAAACTCGCGATCAACTAATGTTGTTGCGCTGCATTGCCTCTAAGTGTCGCCAACTGACGATACACATTGGAAATGTGCGTATGCCAGACACAAAGTTTGTGTCGAGGACCGCACATTCTCACGTTCAACTTGCATCTTTCCATTCCACCCATTATTAGGCCTAGGCCTACTTTTATCATTTTTTGCAATGCGTTGCTCCTGGCAGGACTTGTTTATGAGACGTTTGGTGATTAATTGATAGCTGTTTTTGGGACACGTTAAAATTTCTTTACAATTAACGCATACGGGGAGTAAAACGACTTGTTGCCGTTTTGGGACATTAAGCTATGGTAAGCTTTTTCACGTTAAGGATTTTATTAATTTATTTAAATATTTAGGCTACTTGGATAAACCCTGGATACTTTTATTGCCACACAACAATAGTGGTGGTATTTGTTGTTACATTAGCTTCAGAAAGCACCGCTTCAGAAAGCTGCACTGCTTGTGAAAGAAGGGGGTGGTGGAGGGGGGCTTAACGTGAAAAAGCTTAACGTAGCTTAAAGTCCCAAAACGGCAACAAGTTGTTTTACTCCCCGCAGGTCTTCGTAGCCTGAATGGTAGGCTAGAGGAAGTGGGGGGAGGGAAAGATGGGATGACCAGAGCCGTGGAGCTGGGCTATGGACGGACTAAGCCTATGTGCAGAGTTCCTGACACAAGAAAAAGTGCATGGTCCACCATGAAAGCCTTATCCCTCACCCGCGCATCCGAAATGGAAAACAGGCTATACCATTATGTCATTTAAGACTTAGTTTTCTGTCTTTGACTTTGCCTATTTTATGGAAACGATTGGGAAGAACAGTTGTGCTATTCAGAAAGCATATCTTCTATCGTCTTTCCAGGTGCACACAGCTCGTTACCATATAGCCTATCGACTGTCTAAACAGATTTTCTGTTGTTCCTTTAAGTGGCCTATAACAGAACAGGCAAGTACGTTCTTTTTCGTGCAAAAGGCACATTAGGAGAACGTTGCAAAAATTCAATTAAAAAAATGTCAAGTCAATGTAAAATTGAAGCAGGAGCAGGGAGAGTGTGTACCTCCAAAATGACTCTATTGCAGAGATCAGTTCGTCTCTGCTCTCTGCAGATTACATTATTTATTTCTGATTAATTGCGTCTTTCGATATCTTTTGCAACACCTGCTTGTTAGGCCAGTGTTTCTTAAACTTTTTGTCTGGCGACCCCACAAAAAAGTATGGCGAGGTCTGGCGACCCCACTTTCCCCAAACCCATTCTAAGTCCTTACTCAAATACCCCCCTCAAACGTTAACAACTAAATCAAGCAAAAACTAGAAAAGCTAGAAAAACATTTGTTTTATTTACTCCATATGAACAAGAACCGAGAAAACCAAACAATCACGATTAAACAAGTGTAGGCTGCCGCCATATCAGATCAGAGCGCTATAAGCGTGAAGGCCAAGCACACACAAGCACGCACACACACACATACATGCAGCATTAGGCCTACAACGTTACATTAATTATATTTATGGCGATTTTTTTTTTATTTCCCTTTTCTGGTTTACTATCTTTAACAATTTCAATGGGAAGGGTGGGCATGCTTCCGTGAACATAGCAAGTTAATTCTAGGAGGAATGCTGCACGGCGACACAGAGATTTTCCTCCACGGTGCTGAGCCGACATCTGTATTTTGAGATGTCGTTTCATTTTGACAGGTTTAAGCTCTCATTGGCCAGAACATCACTGCAAATCACACATTGTGAGTGGTCGAGGTTATCTTTAACTTGAGTGAATGCATATTTCAGAAATTCTTTCTGATAAAGCCGACGCGCCGTTTGTTCTTTTTTATTCTTACCGGCCTGTAGACTTGTCCCATGAGGATCACGGAGGAGTAGACACACTGGTAGATGGCACTTCCGAGCTTTTGTTAATTTTTTTAAGCAGCAACCTGTCCATTTTGGTTAGTAGGCTACCTATGTCTTTTGTTTTGTTTTACTTAAAATAGCGAGAACAAGTTGAGTTTGCATAGTGGGAGCAGATAGTTACATTGTTTCTATCAGCGGACCAGTAGCCCATAGACTGAACCAGATCTCGTTGAAAGACGAAAACATTTCTCTCTCTTCTCTTAACTGCGTGTAAATAAGAAAAAGGCAGAAAAGGCCAATATTATTTTCCTTTGTTTCACCTAATAATAATTTCAGACTGAATACAGAAAATAATTGGCGACCCCACGGAAGTTTTTGCCGACCCCATTTGGGGTCGCGACCCCTAGTTTAAGAATCACTGTGTTAGGTTGTAGTGTTGCACAGTGTATCGATACTAAAAAGGTATCACGATGCCTTAACGCAAAAAACGATACGATTTTCGACGTTTTTAGAATCGATACTTTATTAAAATAATAACATTCTGTGTTTGTGTGAACTGCTGCTCATCAGGTACACAGAGGCCCGTTTGTAAAATATGTTTCAAAGTCATTTAAAAGCAGTAGGTTACGCATGGAACTTGGCTTAACACCTCGCAGACATATCGCAACATTTTAAAGAGTTCAAAAAACAACAATGAATATGCTATAGAAAACAGGACTACATGGTTAGTGCCAAGTTCTTCCCTTCTATTTTAGTCTAGCCTAAGTGAAACGAGTATATGGTTCTCTGGGATAAAGCGAACCTTCCTTCATCAATGCATTTTGACGAGACTTAACGAGTTGTAATCATAGGGTGCTAACGTGATGAAAGTGCAATGTTCACGCCAGAATAACATTACCATAACTTGTAAACAATCTATTTCATGTTCGGTCAGTACTACTGGTAATATTTGTCATGACATGTAGACTGCAATTTGTTTAATAATTATTGGCCAGATGTAGGATGTGATACCCGAAATGCACTAATTAAAGCCCACAGCATATAATACCACCAAAGCGTATTGAGTCCTAATAATAATAGTGGCTTATTGTTACGTGGTAGCAAATAATGTTATCAAAGAAATAGACGTAATGTAGGAATGCACACAGATATATTGCAACAGGTAGGCTAATGTTGTAGGCCTATCTGATGAAGACCTGAGTGGTTGGAATGTCGTACTTGTACACTGGGCGCAAAGAAGACTATCCTCACATTTTTACCTAAAAAAATGCTAACCAAAAAGTGCTTTGATATATGTTTCGTTGTCGTTTGAACGTCGGCAAGCAGGCATGTTGCGGTTACAATTTAAAGGGGAACTTGGCAACTATTTCAACTTAATAAACCCGTTTAGAAATCATTTGGATGGTTAAATGACCTGTTCCGGTGAAAATGGTGACTTTCCCCGCTGCGCCTTTTTTGCCTTTTTTATTCATGCCCTTTACAACTATGCTTATCCACCCTGGCAAACTTCGACCACTGCATGATGATACTGCTTTTATTACACAACGGAGAAATAGGCGATTGGGCTCGTCCTTGGGCAACAGGACACAATATCCCTCCAACTCTAGCCTCGCCCGCCACTTGTTGCCTTCTCTCACTAGCTCAAAAATGCTGTCATGTAGGCTAGGCCTACTTTCTAAATATTCAACAATCGGAAGCAGCTGCAATTGTAACAGGACATTTTGAAAGAGACCTTTATGGAAGCGCTGCTGCCCAGCTCGCGCACCCTCCCTCACAATGTTTAATGGTGACACGCACACAAATTGCAAAACATTGAACTGCTTTGAGTGAAGTGCGCTTGCGTTCCTTCTGTAATTAATTATACTAGATGCTCTTCTTCACACTGAAAACAGTGGCAGTCCTTGTTTGTAGCCTATAGCCTAAAATATTTTTTTGGAATCAATTCGTGGTGTGATTGACATCAGACTAGTCATTAGCTAGTTAGTTGTGCACTGTTTCCCACTCAGTAGTAAGGTAACAAACAGCCTACTCCGATGAATTCTATTTTTTGGCCAATATTCTTGTCGCCCTCGCCCTCGTGCATGCGCACGCTCTAAGCAGCCTACGTTTCAAATTATTGTAGCCTAACGTTCAAGTTAGATCTGCTGCCTGAAGGAGAGTGAGGAATCCCGTGTCCTGCTTTTATATTTGATAAATAGGTCCATCTCATCTCACAGTTCCAATGCATGATCTGAATAATGGTTTCATATTTGTTAGTCAACTTTGCAAAATACATTCGGGGCTACACTAAATACATCCGGGGCTGAAGCCCCGGCAAAATCGGCTGGAGACGCCCTTGATGAGATATATAAACTCACGCTATTGTATTATCATGTATTATCATATGTTTGATAATGGCCCAACTGTCTCTGATTGTTCTACTGACTTGGAAACTGGATGCGTCATGGAAGCAGTAAGTCAAGTCGCATCAAAAATACTAGGGGTAGAACTCCCAAGAGCCACCTGGTGGTTGTTTGGGTCAACTGCAATTTGTGCCATTTCTGCCGAGAAAATGGTTGCGTGACTCATGCAGGAAACCGTCCAAACTTAACTGATACCCACTGTATAAAGAGTTTTAGACCATGTCTTAGGCTAACCAGCTACAGTACGACGTGACTATAATCACACAACATATCATTTCGAGCAAAAAACGAAGAGAAAAATGAAACAAAGGCAAAGGTACAAGACTGTTTTAATTTCCAAGTGAAAGAACTAACATTACTCATCCCATCAGCCACCGACAGCCTTTTCAAACTGAAACATTTCGAAAATTTGCAGCCTAATAATAGTTTAACATGCTTCTATTTTAATTCAGCACAAGAAGACAACTAACTTCCTACCGTTTCCATTGAGTAAATTCAACTTTCAAGATGAGAAAAACTGTTTTTATCGGATGGTCACACATCGGTTCTGAAAGCCTTGTTATCCATCTTGATGTCTGCGAGTAAAGAGACAACAAGCGTGGGTACAGTGGCAAAAACATTTCCACGGCAACGGCGATCTTTACCATCAAAGGCTCTGTTTTTACACATTAGGATTTTTTGGTTAGTGTAGTACTTTTCCGTTAAATCGCGAATAAAATTTTTTTTCTTAAAAACAAAGTTGATGCCCCATTAACTTATGGCATCTATATGAGCATGTACAATAGCTTAGTCATGTCGTATCTGGTATTTTGGTCTACCATGGACAGTTACGATTTTATGGCTTATACTCCATTTGTCAATGGATAAATTGTATTGTATTCTTACTTCCACAATCGGCTGTGGGCGGGACTGTTGCGGCCTATTGACCCTTCGCTAAGTCCCACCCTCTTTAGTTACTGTAGCTATGCCTGACAAGCTTTCACACCCTGCACGTCTGTTTTTTGTGTATATGTGTTTTGTGTGTGTGTGTGTGTTTGTATGTGTGGGTGCATGTGTGTGATGGTGTGTGTGTGTGCATGTGTGTGTTTACGTGTCTTTGTGTGTGTGTGTTTTTATGTGTATGTGTGTGTGTGTGTGCATTTGTGTGTGTCTTTATGTATGTGTACATAAATAAAGCAAGGGAACCACCTACTCTTTGCGATAAGTGCCATGGGATCTTTAACAACCATGGTGAGTCAGGACCTCAATTTAACATTCATGCAAAGAAAAACATCTCCTGTAGTACAGTGTCCCTGTCACTACAGTAGGACATTGGGATTGATATTTGTTTGGTGGCTTTTAGCCACAGGGAAGAGTGCCACCTACTGGCCAGCCACCAACACCACTTCCAGCAGGAACCTACTCTTCCAAGGAAGTTTTTTATCAAGTACTAACTAAGCCTGCTTAGCTTCAGTAATTCAGCAAAGGTATCTGCTGGTCTGGCTGCTGGCTAAAAACAAAAAGTGAAAAGGCATATATGATTCTAACCGTCTCACTGAATTGCATTATGCACACTCAATTCTCACTGGTATCTGCTAGACAACAAGTACCAAAAAATGATTAGTTCATAGATTTCACATGAAAAATACATTTTATACAACCCCACCCCCATCTTGCCTGTGTGTGCGTGTACGTGTACGTGTACGTGTACGTGTTTGTGTGTGTGTGTGTGTGTGTGCGCATGTGCTTGTGGGTGTGCCTGTGTGTGTGCATGTGCATGCATGCTAGGGCTGTAACGATTTACGATTCGAAACCGAAATCGCGACATTCATATCCACGATACTGTGTCGCGGTTGAAAAGGCAGAATCGCGACACACCCTTTCTAGTGTTTCACGCAGTGCTTTGCAGCTTATGCGGCCGCAAAAGCAACCCACAACTCCTGCTTTACTTATCGGTAGCCTACGTTGTCCAAAAACAAACAAATAAATAAATAAATAAATAATAATTTCATACCTCTCCTTGCTTTCATTGTAGACTATGTGTGCAACTTTACTAAACAGTATAGAAGTAAACCCGCTCTCCTTGCCCCACTCTCTCTCGCGCTCCCTCCCTCTCACTCTCCCTCCCTCCTTCTCCTGCTCAATGAACACGCGCGACTTAAATAAAAAACATTCACAATCGTAAAAGCAAGGACGCATAGACGACTAGCTAAATTACTATTAAATCCGCTTAGCATCATTAGCATGCTGCACATATTTGTT
Source organism: Alosa alosa (assembly GCF_017589495.1). Taxonomy (NCBI): domain Eukaryota; kingdom Metazoa; phylum Chordata; class Actinopteri; order Clupeiformes; family Clupeidae; genus Alosa; species Alosa alosa. The sequence goes on along the minus strand of NC_063189.1, from coordinate 51,060,207 downwards.
TAAAACTCTTGCATTGAAGTTGACTGATCATCTTAATACCAACGTTTCCCAAAAGGGCCTGTCCCAAGGAGAACAAGTATTACCTTGAAACTTAAACACACATGGGGAAACTGAACAGTCCAATCAGTAGACTATGATAGGCTAAGCTATATGCTACTTTGTTTACAATATTTCCAGGCTTCAACCAGACAGCTGAATTAAAGAGGTAGAGTTGTAATAAAAAATAGTAGGCCTAGGCTATAGGCTAATCTGCATAAAGTGTGCGGTCATAAATATCAGTCATTCAGAAAAATATTTTTTTATAAGGATATAAAATAATAGATATATTATATTGTAATCCTCTGGTGTTCTAAGGGAGGCTATTAAAATGTTATTTAATAAAATGTCTAGCCCCAAAAAAAAAAAAAAAAAGAAAAAAAAAAAAATAAAAATCGAGATTCGTATCGAACCGTGGGTCAAAAATCGTGATACAAACCGAATCGTAAGGTTGGTGTATCGTTACAGCCCTAATGCATGCGTACATACAGTATGTCTACTGTGTGTGTATGTGTCATACGTATGATTACTGGGAATGTATGTGTGTGTGTGAATATCTGTTTATGCACATGTGTGCATATGGAATGGGTTAACATGACCCCTGGAGGCAAACATACACAAAAAATTGGTCATCCTAGGCCCTACGGTTCTCAAGATATTCACAGAAAACTCTGTTGGTGTACGGTCACTAAATGTACACATAAATTAATTTATTGTATGGGCCCCCATGAATGAAAGTCCACGAAACTTGGCATGCATTCAGAGGGTGTCATAATGATCCTCTACACTTTCAATTTCGTGCAGTTTTTTTTTTTTAAAGTAAATTTTTATTGAAGGAAAGTTTCGTAATACAGGGTGTACATTGTGACGCATCCTTCATTTTTGTTTTTGTTTTTTCCAAATAAGGAACCCAATCCCACCCAAAACCACCCCACCCACCCATACACACTGCCTTAATATGAAATGAAAGAAAGTAATGTATGCATAAAAATACATAAAAAATAGAAAACAAAACATAGCACGTCTCGTTTCTGGTTAGTATGTCTGAGCACAACATACATATACCCATGTACACACACAGTGCATATATTAACAACTATACAGACAAATATGTACATGTATACATGCAATTTTTTAAAAGAGAGGAACAAAAAAAAAGAAAACAACGCACGTATGCCGGCCCGTAATAAACCCTAAGGGAGAGTGGTGAGGGTTACAGCGCTCACACCTGTCTTCAATGTCTGGATATATTTTGGATAATTTCAGTTTGGTGTAATATGTGCAAAACTTTAAATTGTATTAAGCTCAAACGTGCACAAGAGGATGTGCCATCCTTTGTTTTGAGCATATTCCCAGACAGGATCTGAAATTTCTATCCCCAGTTCTTCTACCCAGTCATTACGAAGTTTATCTAGTGTTAAACCCTGAAGGGAAGAAATTAAATGATAGATAGATGAGATTTGACCTTTGTGTTGCAATATTAACCTTCAGGACTTTCTCCAGCCCCGAATCCACAGACAAGTGAGGGAAAGTTGGGCTTAGTGTCCGAATGAAGTGTCTAACCTGGAGGTATCTAAAATTATCTGAACGTTGCAGTTGACATTTATCACTTATTTCAGCAAGGCTACCAAAAACACCATCTATGTAGAAATCACAACATTTAGACAAACCTTTTCTTTGCCATTCACTAAATGTATGGTCTAGTAGAGCTGCTGGAAAGAGGTGATTTTTACAGATTGGGCTAAAGTTCATGAGTGGTAATGGGATGGGTTGACATGGCCCCTTAAAACCAACATACAAAAAAGGTGGTCCTCCTAGGCCCTACGGTTCTCGATATATTCACAGAAAACTGCCCTACCCTCTTTTCGGGGGGTCCAGTCCAGTCCAGTCGGGGGCTACAGATCAAAACGAAAACCAATAGTTCCATGCTAGCCAAGTTTTATGTACCCCGGTCTTTCAGTGTCCCGGGAATCCTTGAAGCAAAAAAATTGGCCATGCGAAAAAAGAAAGAAAGAAAAAAAAATCTGACTAAACCTATATGACCTGCTGCGCGGCGGTCATAATTATCATCATACTACTCACTTGTTGCCTCAACCTCATAAAATCCTATTTCTATTTTTCGCGGAAGCATGGATGTTACCCTTGATCGTATCATCTGACTTAGTGTTGATTTCGTCAGACGAGATGAGATGTTATATATTTTTGTTCTGTCAACAACCTTTTTTTCCATGACTAAGACGAGACGATGACGAGACTGTAACAATGTCCTGAAACACTGACTAAGTCTATATTAACATGCATTATTGTTGACGAAAAACACAAGACTAAAATTTTTAGCATGAAATTAAAACTGAGATAAAACCTCTCTTCATTTTTGTCTACAAAATGAGAATATACATAATATAGACAGAATATCTAGCTGTTATGCTTTCAAAATATTCTGAATGAGTTCATGCGCAGCAGCTTTCATGTAGGCTAAGCTACGCGTTGTTTTCTGCCAGAGCAAACTACCTAAGCCTTATGCCACAATGTGACATACAGCACTCATAAGCTGCAGCTTCTCTCATACATATATGAATTAACATCCCCCAGAATGTCCATACAAAAAAGTTCAGCAAGTAATGTCAACTATTTAACTAGTTACTGATGATGCAAAGTTCACTAGCAAATAAGCTAATGAAGCTAATATGGAAAGTTTGGGGAATGTGAGGCGTTTGGGCGCATATCACCATCTAGCACAGCAGAGTAAAACATTTGTAGTTGGGTTTACAAAAGGGGTTTTCTTTCATCATGTAAACAAAGATAGTGACAGTGGTGCAGTCAAATCCCATAGCCGAGCTATAACTGTAGCTCGACTTAACTGTGCATGCAAGCATACTGGGGTGCGTTTTCCAAAAGCATAGTTGCTAACTAAGTTAGCAACTTTGTTGGTTGCAATGCAATTTCCCATTGCCAACAAACTAAGTTGCTAACAGGTTAGCAACTATGCTTTTGGGAAACACACCCCTGACTGACAAAAAGTCACAATGAGTAATTAGGCCTATAACTGACGTGAAGCCCTGTGGACATAAAACATTGGGGAAAAATTGAGATGTGTGAAACAATATTTGACTGAAATGATAATCAGAAGTAATTTGTTATTTAAAAAAAGACTAAAATGTTTTGACTAAAACTTGACTAAGATACCTTGGGTTTTCTGTTGACTAAAACTAGACTAAAATGACGAGACTTTTAGCCGACTAAAACTTGACTAACAAAAATGATATTTGATTGACTAAACATGAAAAAGACTAAAAAGGACATTTCGTCACATGACTAAGACTAAATTGAAAATATGTTACAATCTGGCTGCACAGCTACAGTAATGACTGTTAAAGTTAAGTGATTTTGTTTTACTCACTAAAACGGAGGTGATGGTGACTGGGTTTACAAGTTGCGAAAAACGGCTGGCTGCGCTAGAAAACATTTTTTTTTTAACGAAAAAGCTGTTGGGCCCTTGATGACGTACTTAACAACTGGATTAGTCTAAGCAAATCTGTGAGAAAAATAAAATAAATCACCCAACCCAAAACTAATTGCAACAGAAACGTTGTGTACAGTTCATGAAATCTTTCCATGTCACATACCAAAAGTCCATGAAAATCCAAACGGTGGAACATTGTCAAAAATGGAATTATTTGTGCATAGGTCAATGGCCAAAACTGTAGGGAAGAGCCGCTGCGCTTTAATTTATAGGCTAGAATGATGCAGAAATGAGTAGGCCAAGTAGACATACTCTGTAGCCAATGTTGACAAACTTTATGAACATTTAACGTGTGAATCAATTATTCAAGAATAAAAAAATGTTTAAAAGTAATAATATAGAAGTAAAGTTGGTAGCCTCGTCTACCTGCACTGCCGCCAGTAGGTGACATCATAGGCTATCAACATAACCTTTCAATTTTGCCTGCCTACAAGATGCGCATCGTATTGTTGTTGTTTTAAAAGACGGTGATCACTACAGTCTGTTTCCAAAACTATTTAGCTAATGTTGAAAAATAAACTGTACAATAAACTGTACAATTTAAAATAAAATAACTGTAAAATAAACATTTACCTTGTTGTGTAGTGTCATTTTGAAGTATGTTTTTGCCAGCAAAAACTTTTCAACAAGCCTAATTTTAAACTGAATTGACCAGTGAAAGTGGCTACCACTCGGTTCCTTTTCTATACCAGCTAGCAGCTATGTAGCTAACCTGGGAAACCATTATATTGATGTATACCTACTAGGCATGTATACCTACTAGGCCCCATGAGCAAATCTGTTTCATGTCCACTCTGTCTCAGGCAGTAGGCTAGTTTACACAAGCAACTCCTCGAGGCACTAGTAGAACGCGGCAGGCAGGTATGCTGTTATGAAATATGCTCCCTTCTTCATATTCCCGTAGACCAGTGTTAAATTGTGGTCCAACTCCGCCAGATATCTACCCTGGAAACTCCAGAGTTCTCGCAAGAGCACAATTTGAATTGTCTCTGCGAGACACTCTGGCAATGAGTAATGATGCACGTTACTTTTGCCACTTGTATCGGTGTATCTGATATATGAGAGCCAGAGGCGAGCTAAACAGATGACAGTCGTAGTGTTATCCAATTATATCGAAGTCTGGAATCAGTCAGTAAACGTTGGTCGTATTGTGTTATCCAATTGCGTGCAGTGAGATTTTCAAATGCACGCTTGCTGCCGCCCCTCGATTTGGGCCATTACATTATTTGTGGCCAGACCCTTAATCTTTCTAGATCACCAGGGTCTGGAATCTCCAGGCTACCAGATATCCCTAGAGGTCTGCAAGCAAATGTGATGGAAAAAAAGTTGTTTTTGTTGTCGTATTAGGGCTGTATGGTGGATTTTCATGATTTAAGGGGATGTAATCATGGGTTTTATAAGTGTTTATAATATTGCATGGGTTTCATAAGGGTTTATACTATTGTATGGGGTTTTCATGTTTATAAGAATGAAGTCATAAGTGTCAAGTCTTAAGGCCACTGCATTTGCTGTGAGCAGAGTGAGATCATTGTATCCTGTGTAGGCCAGACCAACTGTCAGAGGAGTGGGGTGAGGGGAAAAGTAATGGGGTACCAGGATGAAAGCATCTCCTCCATACATGGTCAAGGGAAGGGGGGTGTTATCAAGCTGGCGAGGAATGGACGGGACAGGGATGTGGAGGCCATTGTGTCTCATGAGCTAGGCCCTGTCTAGCCAGGGAGAGAATCAGATAAGAAGGCCTTAACTCACCAAACTTGAAGGAACCAGGGAGATTTAGGGTTATACTATTTTACATATGTTACCTATGTATTATATAGGTTTGCATATAGTTTTATGCATGATAGGAAGATGGTTTCCACCAATGTAAGCGACCCTGCATGGTACTGATTGGCGAAGGGTGTTGTTGGAGGTAACGTGAGAGGGTGGCACATCCCACCTTCTCCCTATTGCTTTGACGGTTGGTCTGTACTATCATTGCAATATGGGGAATAAAGATCAACAGTCTTTAGAAAATCTTCTGTCTACATTGTCTCCTTCGGGCGCCTTGTTCTAGAGTGCTAAATTACTAAATAGTCAAGTGGTAATTGTTAATTGGAATATTGGATTCGGAAGTGGACATTTTCTAGCCTGGCTAGCGCCACCACTTCTCAATGAGACGTGGTCTGGGAATCAAACGTTCATTTTCTCGTATTTGAAAAAAAATGCCCAGATCCGTTTATTGGGTGCCACGGATGTCTATCAAATGCGTCTGTGCATAGTTCATCATCGTCTTGCTTTCCCCCCTGTTCTGTGATTGGTTCCCTATCTGAGGCGAAAATTTGCTCCATGGTCTCCAGGCTGCCTTAGCAGCGTGAATCAAATCGCGCGCAAGGCAGCATGGGAACACCCAGGCTAGACATTTTCCACGACAGCTGTCGAAATGAAGGTGTTAGCGTTACAAATACATTAACGTAATTGTCGAGGAATTAAAACTCACTCTACGACAAAAATCAAATACGTCGGCAGCAAACAAAGCAAGGCAAGGCTGTTGGCAACGTATTGCAGATCGGGTAGCCTGAATGCCTAAAAGTAAAATTTTATTTCCACATGTTCTTCAAATATGTGTTATGGAGGATTAATAGCTTGCGGAATGTCTGAAATGAGTTGAAATAATTAAATAGCTTATTTTGAGTTCATAAAAAGGCCTACAGATGCAATACAATTCAGAAGTGGGCATGTAGATTAAAAAGGATAATTGAATGTTTAAGTAGCCCTCATTGACTGATTTAGTGTATGCCTAATCCTGTTTCAGATTTCAGATGCAACACTATAGCCAAACACACATGGCAGCAGGTGAAAATGAAACACAAAAACATTATTCAGAATACTAGGTTTATATAGTAGTGGTGTCAACAATAATCGATTCGGCGATGCATTGCAATGCGGGGCATGCACGATTCAGCGTTGCGGCAACGTGCCATACTTTTTTGGCCTTGAGTGGACAATAAAGTTGTGAAATGTGAAGTTTAAATTACTTCTGGGGGCATTTCCAGAGCAACGTTGTAATGACATGCGCAGCCTGTAGCTACATGCTAAGCGGCAGCACTAGCTAGCATAACAACAACACTAAAGAATCAAGATGACGGAGGGAGATGAACGCGATAGACGGGTAATTAAAAACGCACCCAAAGCTTGGAAAGCGGACATCTGGGCACATTTCGGATTCTACGAAGTTAATGGGAAACTAGACAAGACGTACGCAGTGTGTAAAATCAAGCACATTGGCAATACAACTAACTTCACAAACCATGTCGATCGTTGGCATGTGCAGGGTAGGAATTTCACGACAGCCATGTAGCCATGACAGTTGCCCCTTGAGGTGGCCGTGATGCCCCTTTGAAAATCAGAGGTTTACAGGCCACGGTGGCCTTGGTGTCCCCTTCTTTCGATATTCTGTTTTGCGTCCGACTAATAACGATTTTTATTTAGCCTAAGGCCTGTCAAAATAAGCATTCACAGCGCAAATTAATTTAGTCTTTTACGCAGTGGAGAAAGTGACAGTGCACGGCAAGAAAGAAAGTGCATCCAAATTCACCCATTCTTCTCAGTTGAACTACTCGCGAATGAGTCTACTCATCACACAGACATCACATGAAAGAGCTTTTTCTCAGCTTTTAAACAATGTTAGCCGCTAATTGCTGTGGTGAACGGTTCATGAGAAAAGTAAATAATATAATTTAATTTAATCATACATTCTACTGAAGGTTCTGCGCCCATCTCCCTACCCATATCAGTGGGATACTTCACAAACCTTTCGTTCAACACATAGCAAACCATATATCAGAATAAACAGCTGACCTTACCGAACAGAAAGGTGTAAAGCAGCCCCCTGTTTAGTTAGCCGTTCCAGAGTAATCCAGTTTTGAATTTGCAGCAAATTTCGACATGCATGGATGTCTCCAAATTTTTGCTTTAAGTTTTACAATGTGTTTAAATTATTAAACTTTTTAAAATGCCATATCCAATACCCTGTACCATTCAATTTTATTTTATTTAATGATATTTATGTCAAAAATACAGGAGAGTGACACATATAGCGGACAATAAAATCTGTTGTTTAATATCTGACTGCTTGTATTGCCTCAAAATGACCTCAAAATTTGCCTTGTTGTGTGCAGTGGAATTTGGATGCATCGCAATGCATCGCAATAGCCTAGAAATCTAGACACGCCCCTAGCGGCAGCAAATGTAGGCTAGTCTAGCAACTCTCCGTTGGCTTGTGAGCTCCAGAAATCGAAACTTAATCAGGCCATTGAAATCGTGTATAGAGTCGTTAGGTGGGCTTAACATAATGATTGATGGCAGAGTTGCAACGGTTTGGCTTGAATTCCCTGCTACTTGAAAACAAATAAGATGGATGTTGCTGCTGGCTTAACAGTGTGATCTGAGTTAAGCTTTTTATTATGTTGGCAAACGTTTGAACTAGCCAACTAGCTCCGCTGGTGGGAAACGCATGGGACTCATAGCGTTGCCGCTGTCCTATTGCGTGCAGAGGGAATTTGAAAGACAACTGATTATCCCGCCCCTCGGACTGAGCACTGCGAACGGTGAGTGCCCAGACCCTACATTTTAATGTGGGTCTGGCTCGCCAGGCTAGCATCGCAATGCTTCGTAGAATCGAATCGTTACCTGTTGAATCGTAATTGAATCGAATTGTGAGGGCAGTGCCAATGCACACCCCTACAAAGCACACTGGGTAATAACAAATTCAACACATGAACTGGTTGCTATGGACTCGTCTCTAGGCTTTCTCAGTCATTGTAAAGCTGCCGAAGCTGAACATTTTCCAAAACATACCTAACATGCCAAATATTTCCGGGTTTATCATGTATTTTAACTTTTCCCCCGCTGTCTTATTAATATCCCATATTAATACTCTCATAACATTAGTCCTGCCATCTAGCCTGTCTCTGTGTTGTCCTGTTGTTACCCCCTTGCCCTTCCAGCGAAACAGATGTCTTCAAATCATCGTTTTGCTTGCTTGAATGCGAACTTAAAGTGACGTTAACCTATTTAAGTTAACGGCGTGGTTGTCGTGACAGCACAATTCATTGGCGCTTGCAGTGTTCGGCTGTATGTCTACGTGCGCACCTGCCTACCATCAGGCTACTCAGCTGTTTTTATATTCACTATATATTTGTATTTTATATTCACTCCAAGTTGGCCTACCATAACTTACCAACTCTACACTGTAGACCATAAACTGGCTATTTATGTGAAATAACCAAATGTATTTGTTCAACTTTATGAAGCAGAATTACGCACTGCTACTTGGAACGTAACACATTTTTGTTTGCGCAGGAGAGAGAATGACAGCGATTAACAAATTGCACTTGTTGCTGGCTACCAATAAATACTATTTATTTTTTTTGCAAACAACAAAAACAGAAAAGATGGAGACAGCAAAGCTAGAGATGGGCAGGAACAAGGTCAATTGGTAGAAATGCTTGTCAAAACAGCACTGCTACTTGGAACGTAACACATTTTTGTTTGCGCAGGAGAGAGAATGACAGCGATTAACAAATTGCACTTGTTGCTGGCTACCAATAAATACTATTTATTTTTTTTTTTGCAAACAACAAAAACAGAAAAGATGGAGACAGCAAAGCTAGAGATGGGCAGGAACAAGGTCAATTGGTAGAAATGCTTGTCAAAACGTTAGGAGCTGGATGTGTGGATGAATGAAGCAAAAGTATGCTTTACTATGTTAAGCATGCACACTCTTTAAAGTTAGGCTACACTAGGGTTTCTCAACGGGGGCGGTACCCTGGGGGGCGTTCGTACTACCTAGGGGGGCGCTGGGAATGTGAGCGCTGGGAACGTGATTTTTTTTTTTTTTTTTTACATTTTAAACTTTCATGGTTTTCACATATTTTTGGTGCAAAAATAGGCTACCTGAAATAAATAGGCTATTTTCATTCATGGGTTTCTAACCCCTCTACCGTCCCAGCTACATTTTACTGTTTATCTATGCTCAGTGGTCATACAGTGCAGTTCGGGCCTGCACATGCCCGGACTCACGTTCCCCAGCCCCAGCTATCGTCATCTCTATAGCCCGTTTTCCGCTCGCTGTTGTTCTGCAGCTGCTCTGAGCGTAATCTCCACGAAAAGACCGTTGCTAATCCGTTGGATTGTTACGGTGCATATGTTGTTCACGTGATGTGCACTTGATTTTTGTCCATGATAAAATGACACGTTTTGTTGCCTACATTTAATGTGAAAAAAAAATCATTACAACCAATGCTGATGTGGTAGTGTTTTTTTTTTTACCCAACCAGTCTCCTATTGCTTAGGGACATTTTCTTATAATTCCAGAAGAAACCAAAACAGCACAGAAATGGGCTCGTTTTTTTATTTAAGCAATATAGCATGAGTGTGAGTGGCCTAATAGCCCACCCAGGGGTAATTTTTTTTTTTTTTTCAAAAAAGGTTGAGAACCACTGGGCTACACGGTAAACTAAAAGTAAACCAAAGGTAAATTTAGCCTTTTTAGGGCTGTATAAAGTTGACCAAATGAATATAGGCTATAGGCGTGAATAAAGTAGGCTACTTTGTTGCTCCAACCCTTCCAACGTTAACGGGGACGAATGTTGACATTTTCCTGTATTTTGGGTGAGAAACCCGGGAAATCTCCCTTAGGCTATTTTCAATGTTCAATGTTGACAGCTGACGAAAGAGAACGTTATATGGCGATAGAAATCAACAATCAAACAAGCCACTTTGATTTTTTGCTGTGCATCAAAACAAATTCTTATATGACATAAGGTTGAATGACAAATATGTCAGTCGTTTTCATCCTATTGGTGTCTAAGTTAAGGAATGGGAGGGAGTTCAATGGAACATCTAGACATTCAGACTGTTCCATTTCTACCTAAACAGTATCTTTTTCTTGAGATACCCAGGAAACCATGTATCGTATTTGGGCTGCCCAGTAATATTGTTTCAGATTAGGTAAATTCAGGCCTCCGTTGATTTTTGTACATAGTAATTCATCAACTTCCCATAATTGGCTGTGAACATATTTGTTAGATCTGTAGTTAGAATTATTCCCAAGTATCTAAATCTTTGTGACCAGCGAAAGTCTTCCTGTTAATTGTGTAGGCCACTGCCCCTTTAACATCATAGCTTCAGACTTGGATTCGTTGATCTGATATCCAGAGAGTTCACCATACTCTTTAAGAGTGTTCATTAGAGCAGGTACAGAAACAATAGGATCACCTATGTAAGTTAAAATGTCATCTGCATATAGTGATATTGTATGTTCTGTATTTCCCATATCCATTATGCCTTTTATTTTCTCATTTTGTCTTATGGATGCCGCCAAGGGCTCAATGTTTATGGCAAAAAGCAGGGGGGCTAAGACAGTCTCCCTGTCTCACCCCTCGCTGCAGGCCAAAGAACTCCGAGCAGCACCCATTCACTCTTACTCTTTTGGCTGTTTATAAATAGTTGTTACCCATCTTATACATTTTGAGTGAAAGCCCATCCCAGATCAAAAGCCTTCTGTGCATCAAAGCTTATAAGCATTGATGTCTGTTTATTTTTCTTTGCACAGGTAATTATGTTTAAAGTTCTCCTTATATTATTAGCACCCATGGAATAAACCCTGTTTGCTCTATATCCTTCACATAGTGTTGGATCTTTTCCTTCCTTGTGTATCACAGATATAACGACCTGTGACCAGGTCCCAGGAGCATTACCCTCAGAGAGAGCATATCTAAACACCTAATTTAACACTGGTGCTAGATCATTGATGAAGCACTTATAAAATTCTCCAGGGAGGCCGTCAACTCCTGGGGATTTATTATTTTTGAATCTCTTTGTTGCATTTCTTATTTCTACATCTGTTAAGGGTGATATCATTTGTTATGACGCTTCCTCTGATAATGTGGGGAGCTTTACATTTTTAAGAAAGATGCTGGTTTTATCAATTGTCATTTGTGACCTGGATTCCTTATATAAATTGATTTTTTATTTATATCAAAATATTTTGATGTTTTTTTGCTCATGTTTGTGTATATAGTTAAATATACACAAACAAAATAGTAAAATTAAATGACAATACTTGCTTAGCTTGTGCTAAAAAATAAGATTGTCAGTATTGCACTTTCCTGAACATGGTAATGCAAAAACCAGCATGGCTGGAGTTCTAAGGGTTATTACTAATATGATCTAATTTTTATTTACACCATTCTTTTTGTTTGCACAGGGGAAGACGAAGATAATACCATGTTTTAATCCAAACACATTGCTCCCAGGTACTCTGCTTTTTTAAAAAAGTGAGCCACACTGGCATACGGTGTGTTGTGTTATTGTGTTGTACTTTGTGCATGAAAGACACACTATATGAATAAAAACTGACTTACTACACACTTACTTACAGTACACCAACAATGGCATTTATTTTTCAGTATCACAATCAAGTATCACTGAAATAGGAATTGGAAAGAAAATGGAAACTAAAGGCAAGAGGGATTGTAGTGATAATGTAGTGTAGTCCAAGGTCTTTGTTCACAATAGAACAGCCAATCAATGAGCATAGTTTAGATGCTGATGAAACCCCTCATTCTCTCAGACCTCTGATAATGGACCCAATATCAATGAAAACAACACTATCACCATAACCACCAGGGTGAAAAATAAATGATGATTTAAGATTAATATAGTCAGACTGGGAGGACAATCCATTGAGTTGCATGTGAAGTACACACTAGTGAAAACTAGGGTGAATTTCATTATATATAATACTGTACACCTACTGTATGTGTGTATGTTACTTAAACATACGGGTCAATGATGTAACATGCAGATTTCTGTGTCCAAGTCCTTTATTTTGGTATAAAATAATTTAAAGTGATTCATAACAAGCATCATTTTATTCTATAAAACCTGTATAATTTGAACATACTACTACTACTGTTTATCATAAAAATTATAGAACTTTTATGTTTTGTCATCTCAAACCCTCAAAATGTCATGTGGCACAACCGTCCGAGCAAATTAGCACTATTTGAAAAGTATTAAATATAGAATTGAAAAGGTAACGACATTAAAAATAAATATGGGGGCATAATTCTTCCTTTTAAATAAACAAAATTTATTAGTTTAATAGCTCTTAAAATGTTAACTGCTATTTTCAAATAGTGTTAATGTTATTTTCAAAGTCCAATATTGACAGATAATCTGATTTCCCACGCGATGAGTTTAGGCAATGCCGGAGCCTGTTAAGATGTAGCGGTTTACGTCATAAACCTGGCAGGAAAGTTCAGAGCAGTGCAGTCAGTTTAAACAGCAAGCCGGTAAGAAAAGCTATTGTCAAGACATTAGGCAATTAGGCTACTGTACCCCGTAATACAAAAATAAACTTGAGAAACACAGAAAGTTTGTTGTACTGTACAGGGACAGATTAAACAAATATGGGCCCCTGTGCACAATATCAAAAAAGCTGCCCCTGACCCCATGGCGTTTTGCATATCTTGCGTGCAGCTAAGCAGCTTCTCTCTTTGCTGTTTGCTGTGCAGGCTGGTGCACAATTGCACACAATGAAAATGTAGTACATTATGTCATATATTATAACTCAGGCCCACACAGAAATGAATTCCAGCAGCTGTTTTTATTATTAGGCTGTAATCTCCCTTTGCTGTCCAAACAGTCTACAGCAACATTTTTCACTAAACGGACCGGACACAGTTGTCATATCTGACGGACCGGTAGCAGGGACGTTGATAGTATTTAATGAGAGGTGGTGCTGATCATATTACGGGGGGTTCGGGGGTGTCTCCCCCTGGAAATTTTCAAAATTCTGGCTGTTAAATATACCCTTTTAACGCAGTTTGGAAGGGGCATACAAACTTTAACAGAGCAAGCAGGGCCCGTTTTCTGTCTGACTCAGGTGACGTGAACATTGGCTACCTGCATGATAAGGTTTTCATTTCACTGCTGCTTGACACTACCTTGCATGGAGACATATTTCACGTTAACAGTGGAGATGTTAGCAAAACTATAGCGTTTGGTAAATGGAGATGCAGATCATCTCCCTAATTAATTTCTTTTGCAACAGCCCACATTATCGCTCACTCCAGCGAGACGAAAGTGAAATAGGTGTAGGCCTATCTGTCATCGGTATCGCTATAGGCTATTTGCTACGATATAAGCTACTGTTAGGCCTACAACAAGTCGCGATTTATTAGGCTATCCAATCGCTATGCTGTTTTCATGAACATTGCAGGAATCCACTTCATTCACCTACCCACGAGTGGGTCAGTTTCACTTTCGCAAACACGCACACACATTGAATGAGCCCTCATAGCCTACCACTTCCACCTAATGTTATGCCTCTATATTTTATGAATTAAGAAGTATTTATTGATCAGGAAAACATTTAGTTTATTTTTCTTTCGGTCCATAACACCATTCAGTTGTGCCGCAAATTAACAGACAGAAGCACCGGGCATAATCTACTGTAGCCTAAATTCATGGCATATTTTTTTTTAAATCCGAGGGCCCCCATTGGCTGAGGGCCCCTGTGCACGTGCACACTTGGCACAAGCCATGATCCGTCCCGTATTCATAGAGTCTCAATGACCGAATAAGTAGATCTGACCTGTTGTCAGTTGAGTTCGTTCAATTCATTTATTGTAGGCTAGTAGCCTAGGCAAATATGAAACGGAGATGTAACGTGGCTACCGGCGGGATTTTGAACTTGCATGTTTCATGCATTTTAGGGCAAAAAAATACCTTCCTCGACATCAACAGTTGTCAATGTTATCCAACACCCCACTTCTCCACTCAGGTCCAGATTACGAGTCGAGCATGAGCCCAGCACAACCAACGTTAATTATTGGCACAGCAGTCAACCAATCAGCAAGATAACTAGCTACGGCAACTAGGCCTACAACAAAATGTAATATAGCCTAGGCATAGGCCTTGATTACAGGGCCTACATTTCAGTGCAGGATTGCGGGTATAGCGCATGATTTATTCAAGTCCTGCAACTCTAGCCATCATAATGCGAGAAATTCCTGCACACATTTTACAGCGCTGTCTGGTAACGTTAATCTATTAATGGAGCGGCGTAAATGCGGGACCGGACGGAACAACTTCTGACTTGAATCGAACGTAACCCATGCAGAGACACACACATTCAGCGAACCACTTTGCAGGTGCGCTCCTTCTCTAGATCTCGCAGCAGGACTTGTCACTGCTAAGTCAAATTATGCATGCTTCGATCTACATCAACCTCTTCTCAGGAAAAGAAAACAAAGGTTTAGCGATCAGGAACTGTCAAGAAGGATTACATAGAGTGGCCATGAGACGCGAGGGAACATTGATGTGTTCTCCATTTGAGTAACGTATATCAATTGCGGACGTGCAGAGACAGCTGAACCCCCAACGGAATCCCCACAATTTTTGAAAAATTTAAGCCCTGGATTAAACTTAGCTTCATGTGTTCCACTGAACATTATAATCAGTGGGTTCACAATGTGTGGGGCTGTGCTAAACCTGACCATAATGTACTCTGGCCAGAATTCAAAGTAAAAATGTATTGAGACAAGGTAGCATCCCATCAGGGTTATCTCAGCATAGTATACTAGCCTATAATATACAAACCATAACTCATAAGAAACGCTTAATTAACTAAGTGCATGCTGATCAGATAGGCTATGCCTATAGACCCCTCTTGAAAGACCCAAAACTATAATTTTACACAGTGTAGCCTGCCAGTCAGATACCTTGAGTCTCACATTTTAAAGTCTCAATGTGTCCATTTGTTTACACAGAATTCACTAGAAGTCATTCTATATTTTTCCAAAATTTTTTGACTGGGGGGCATGCTCCCGGACCCCTCTAGCCTTCCTGTGTGTGACACTGGGCTAAGCCCCCAATGTTTCAAATGTTTGGCTCCGCCCCTGATGACACTGTCATGAACGTGTCATCATTAGTTTGTCATAACAAGTTTAGATTAGGGTTAGGGTTAGAGTTAGGATTAGGGTTAGGGTTCATGTGTCATGACAGTGTCATGTGTTCATGACAGTGTCATGTCACTCTTATGTCGATACTGTCAAGTAAAGTGTTGCCGAAATTTGCATATCTGAAATGTCAAGGCGGTGCAACCACCTTCATACAATGTTTATTTTAGGACATTCCCTCTTTAAGAGGACCCCAAGTGACCTTTACTGATGAGTGAAAAGTTCGTAAATCTCTTCATAGTTGGACTTGGACAGTTTACATGTCAATGTAAAACTAAGAAAAAGTTATTTGAATATAAAACTCTTTCTTATATTGTAAAATTGAATGGATGAACTTGCTAGCAAAGTCAAAAGGTTATATAGGTGTCCAAGAAGATGTATAATTTGAAATTAGTAGCAAAAGTCAGGTGTCACAACTGCATCGTCAGGTGGTGCAACCAGGTAAAATACTCATTTAAACCAAGAAATAGTAGATTAAAGTGAACAAATGGTTGAAAATGTGTTGTAGCTAATTATTCTATTAAACAATATATTTTTTAAATGTGTAAAGTATCACAGTATTCAAATTTTATATGTAAAGTTGGATGTTGAAAAAACAAAATACCTGCCAGTAGTTATTATCATGAACAAACTGTCAAAAATAAACCCCGCCCCCCTGAAACGTCATAAACACGTCATAACCACGCCTCCTTTTTATGCAAATTAGCCATGTGGTTGTCACCATGTGTTGTTTGTTATTGTTATTGTTTTGTGAGTCATGTGACAGTCATGTGACTGGTGTCAAACCCCTGGGCAGCCATATTGGATGTAAAGTCATGTGACAGTCATGTGTCTGTTGTCAAACAATGCCACGCCCCCCCCTTGGCATCCATATTGGATGTAGTGTCATGTGACAGTCATGTGACTGATGTCAAACCCCTGGGCGGCCATTTTGGCCGCCAAACCCCCATGTGTGTTTTGTGGATAATGGGGGATCAGATACTTTGTAAGAGTTGTATATGTTTAGTGGTAAATGGGGATAGATATAAAGTGTGCTGCTAGCCCAGAGGAAAGAAAATGTTAAAATGAGAGCTCCTCTCTTTCTCAGTTGTTTCTCCTAGACAATAATGAGATCACAGTGATATAAAAAATTAGATTATTGCTTTTGTCTCCCGCTTCTCAGGTTTGTCTCTGGAGCAAAAGAGTTAAGTTATCTCAGTGTAGACTCCCTTTAATATACAAATGAGATCTCATCAATATTTTAAATAATGCTCAGTGTTGTCTAATTTATACATCTCATATTTTACTCAGGCTGATCCACCAGAGAGCTCTCTCTGTAAACTCATGCAATTCTCATTTCAGATCATTTTGGTAAATCTCAGATTAGGCTCCATCAGATCCAAGAGATCTCTTCACAAGCTTGAACCGTTCTCATTCTAGTCATCTTAGTTTAGTCCTTTTTTGATTTACAAAAGAGATCTCAGAAAAGGCTTATACAATACTCAGACTTGCTCAATTTATATATCTCATATTTTACTCAGGCTTATCCATCAGAGAGCTCACTAAGTGAACTAATGTAATGCTCATCCAGAACTATTTGTTTTATAAATTAGTCTGATCTGTAAGAGCGCTAGCTGTTGTACAACAATTCTCAAATGATTTTCATTGGCTTATTTGTTTTAATTGCACATATTTTCAAGTTCACATTTGCAAACAGTAGGCCTAACCATGTGATGTGACCACCACACATGACGATGTTCTGATAGACCTCTGAAGTTCGCCTACAAAAAAGCTACCATCTATGCCCATACAAGGAGATCACCTGTTAAATTCTCGCACAGGGAGACGACGAAATCGGAGACGCAGACGTTTTCCTCAACACACTTTTGTCTTCAACCTTCGAGTAGATATTATAATCAATGGTACGTGAAGGCGGCACAATTTGATTTTTGCTACCCCAGAGCTAACTTGCGACTTGTTAGCAAGTTAGAGAAATCAAGTTAGACTCAGAGGTCTATGATGGTCGGACGTGACAAACTCGCGTGCAGAAGACTCCTACCAGAAAATGCAGTCTAGATTTGGCGCCCAGTGAAACCAAGTGAAACGGTGTGTGGGTATGAAGGATTGTGCAGAACTTGCCACCACGAAAACTCAGAGAAGGTACATTAACATTTTGGTAATTTGCTAACGTTCTTGCATATTTTTAGACTCAATATATCATTGAACAACCTGACGAAGCAGCACAGAAAGTTAGCTAGCTAGTTAATGTTAGCTACTTGTAAGTTACATCACTGGCTGTGCCGCTTGTATATAAAGCTAACGTTAGACAATTTAACGTTGCTAGCTTACTTTGCCTTATACAGCTTTAGTCTGTATGTTTTGAATGGTGTTAAGCCATGCTGTAGCCAAAATGCACGGAATTTTAAAATGTCTTTGGGATGTCAGTCAAGATGACGAAGCTAACGTTATTGCCACTGGTTTAAACTGGTTCCAGCTCAATTCCACTGAAAAGAGGCCGGCAGCTCTGGAAGACTACGCTAGACCATCAGATCAAACAAACAGCGTACCAAAATGGTAAGTATATTTTTCCCCACAATATGTTCTCACTTTTGTTTAACCTGCTATAAATTACAGCATATTGTAACAGGAGTGAAAGGGCATTCTTGTAACCCAGGTAAACTAGGAAGTAGCATTGTTGCGGTCAAGGGATCGTGAAATAGGCAAGTCAGCATCTGCAGTCATGAATAACTTACCAGTCAACAATTCTTTTGCAATTAATAGAATCTGTAGCATGCAAATCAAACCAGCTATTAGCCTAATATAAAACCATGATATATCTAGGTATGGTGAAGGGTATGTGATGTGGGGTTATCTATCTATCTTTTAATTACAAAAGCCAAGGGAACTTTATCAGGATGCATAGTATCCTGAGTCCATTCAATAACTGGCCTTAAAAATAAAAATCTGCCTGCCTCTATGGGATTTTAACATAGGGGTTCCTTACTTATGCCCCTGTATTTTAAGGAATAACATTTATTAATTTACGATACCTGGTTCATTCACAAAGAATATTGGTGTGTTTAAAGGTTGGATTTTTTTCCTCATTTTTTAATTGAGGCATTAAGATCAATTTCCAACAGATGATTTATTGTATTCCTCTGGTTGTCTTAACTTATGCACAGTTGATGGTTTTATAAAGACACCCCTACACCAATAAATAGTTCATGTAGACTGTCACACAATGGTAAGTGGAACATTGGCCACAGCTTGTAACAACTTCATTTTTTACCATTCTTTGCGTGGGGATGTGTACACAAGGATGTGTAACCTTGTGTAACTTTGTGTAACTTGGGAATTACAACAGAAAGGAACACGTTTCAGCTAATCAAAATCAATGACTGAAAGTGTCAGTTTCAGAGCTATTATTACCACACTGATAGATTGAATTTGCTTTTTATTTGCAGCCTACGTTATGCACTGTGGAAGCAGCTCTATGGATGGACAGCTGTGGAATCCATAAAGGTCAAGAAGGCTTTTGTTTCGAGGGCTGGAGGTTCCAAAACATCCATGAAGCTGGGGTAATTTTCTCTTATTTTAAATTATTTCCAATTGTGGTGAGCATTATTGGTGGGCTTTTTATAAA
The DNA here is from genome assembly GCF_017589495.1 of Alosa alosa. NCBI lineage: Eukaryota > Metazoa > Chordata > Actinopteri > Clupeiformes > Clupeidae > Alosa > Alosa alosa. Next base: position 51,041,018 of record NC_063189.1, on the reverse strand, counting down.
GGGTAGGCCTCTATTGCACTAAAATTATTCAACCTTTATACAGTTAACATCAAACTGTGTAGCTCTGAAAGCTACAAAATCACATTGTCATAGAAATGATAGAGGCGAAATTTCCACTAGGTTTTATGAAGATATTTTACAGATGGGCTGAACATACATCAAAAAAAAAAAAAATGACATGGCCAAAATGATTAACTCACCAACAATATTTGTTGTATGGTGTATACCAGGGATCACCAAATGGTGGACAGCGATCCGAATCGGACCGTGGCGTGATCCTATCCGGACCCAGACCATAATAGCCTAATTTAGATTTTCCGTAAGATTTCAAAGCTGCGCTAAATGTTTAGTTGGTTAGGATAACAGCATTTACTTCAGGAGCTTCAGGAACCATCATTTCGCTTGCTGCTACTCAGCCAGTGAAATCTGTGAATTCTGATAAAGTCGAGTCAGTGAGTAAAGTAGCCTACTATGGGGAAGAAACTGATAGCCTGAAACGAGCAAGGAGAGGAGGCGGGGACGAGAAACAATCAGATGGATATCTAAGTTAACGATAAGTAAGTTATTTTCAAATCATTGATTGCTCAAAGAGGAGGAAGCTAGACAGCGAGAACAGAGCTTTATATAACGATACGGGGGGGCAATACCACGCCAAAACTGTCCGTCCGTAGCGCCAACTAGGCTAAATATGGATGTGACAGTTTTGCACAGAATTACCCTGGACCTCTTCTATTCTGAGACAGGCGATTTTTAAAAGCGCCAATTTGAAGCACCTCTACTAGACAAAGCATATTGAGCAAGCATAGGGTAGGCTAGGCCCATTCAACAGTGAACTGAGACCACAGAATATTTTTACGATTTAAGAAGGCAATATGATTGATCCACCACAATCTAGTTAAGCCGACATGCATTCACTGCCCAACAACGTGATGTTCCTGGGTTTCCAGGATTTCGGTCAACATAAAAAAAAAACTAAAAAATTAAATTAAACTTGCTGATTAATGGGTTCAAGGAACCAGCCTTGTCTCAGCTCAAATTTTATTTTAAGTTCACGTTAAGATCTTTAAAATAGCCAAGGCTACTCAGTTTTTCTCCCCAATCACTCTTATCTTGCCTTATTTCTCCTCATTTCGAATGTTGCCTTTTAGGCTACTTATTTTATTTCACATTAAACATTAGGCCTAGGCCTACAATCTTCTTGAATTTCCCCTTGGGGATCAATAAAGTATCTATCTATCTATCTATCTATCTATCTATCTATCTATCTATCTACAACTAGGCTCCATCCATCCATCCTAATATTATATATACACAGTGGCGATTCTAGACATTTTTAACAAGGGTGGCACTAGTGAGGCACTGATTCAAGGGTGGCATGAGGCAAAATATCCAGATAAACAGAAACAGGCTCAAGATGTGAAATTAGCACAAATACATTAGGGAAACCAGATGCAAACACCATACTCATAAATTGAAGGACAAAAAAACACAAATACCTTACTCTCACATAAAATGTCTTTGTACTTGAATAAAATTTAATACAAACATATTAAAGTTAATTATGTAAGTTGTCTGTTACTGGGCTATGCTGTTCTAAAAAAAATTCCATCATGGGGACATTAAAATATAATCAATTTTATTATATTACTGTAAATGAAGATATACAAAATATACTCATCCAAGACATTTCCCCCACTCTATGGCCATCTATTTTTGTAGCTGTTACAATAATTTGACCTGCTTTTTTGTCTATTTGTTTATTTTCTCAAGAAACTTGAGGTTGGTATGAAGGAGTGTATTGTGTATGTGAGCAATTTCATCTTCCTGAATCTCAATATTATGATCACAACAAGTCTGGGCAAATTATTAATTAAATTTTCGCATTGGGGGTAACTTGTTGCAGGGCAACCATAACCGGTTCCATGTCTTCCGATTAGATGATTAATCATCAGTTTCTTGAGAACTTTAAAGTTCTCAAGAAACTTGAGGTTGGTATGAAGGAGTGTATTGTGGATGTGTGCAAACATTGTGCACGTTGCACATGGTGCAACTTCTTGCAGGGCAACCACATAACCGGTTCCATGTGTTTGAATTGGATGACTAAAGTTCTCAAGAAACTTATCTACCTGAATCTCAATATTCTGATCACAACAACTCTGGGCAAATCACCAAAAGTAGGTTATTGGTTTTACCAAAATAATTTGGCACTATTTTTAAACTACAAACCTATAAAGTTTTTTGATACAAAATATGATGCCATTTTTTTCCAACTAAATAAAATAAAATGACCCCATACTATTTTGTATTTTACATACATGTATCAGACATACTGCCTATCCCTGGCTGTTGGCTGCAGCAACTCAAGCTAGGTAGTACTGATTGTTTTGTGTTTGTTTTGTTTTTATGTTAGTTTTGATCCAATTTGACAGCTTTGCTATGTTGCCCACCCAAAATTTCTACCAGCCCACCCAAATATAGTAGCCTAGCCGAGATTAGAACCAGCCCTGCCCTGCATGGAGACATATTTTACGATAATAATGGAGAAAATGTTAGCAAAACTTTAGGTTTTTGTTAACGGAATCTCCGACCCTCATTCATCTATTTTAAGAACAGCCCACATTCTGCCTTCAATCCAGCGAGACAAGTGAAATAAATGTTTTTTTTTTTTTTAAAGCTGTCATCGTCATAGGCACGATATTAACGCTACCTCTGTTAAGCCTACACAAAGTTGCGTATTAAGGAGTATTTCCTGATCGGGGAAACCTTTCGTTCAAGAAGTTCAATTGTGCCGCAGGCAAGTGTGTTTGCCACTTACATTTCTGACGCCTGACACTTCACACTGCTGCAAGTGCATCAAGAAAGGTCCCGCCTTACACCATGTTAATGGGCAATCGTAGACTAGGATTTGGGGTGGCACCTGGGGTGGCCAATCAAATCTCAAGGGTGGCCTGTGCCACCCGAGCCCCCCCTTTGGCTCCGCCCTGTATATATATTATACATACATACATATACATAGCCTAAACATTATGATGCTCGGACCTTTGCTTGAGGAAATTTTTTCGTAACGACCTCGCTGAAGATTAATTGAATACCCCTGGTGTATACTGTATTTTCTGTATTTTGTTTTGTTCTTGACATTTGTCAGTGTCTCTTGAGTGATCAGAGCTAAATGTTTTGGGCTAATTTAGATGTAATATTGAGTCATTGTCTTTGATTTACGGATTGACCCTAAAGCACTCCTTGTTTACAAATCACTTAAAGGACAAATCCGGTATGAATTGATCCATAGCTCTTGTTGGAAATCACTGTGTGCTGTTCATAGGAAAAAGAAAATGTGGCACAGCCAATTCTGAGTTATGGACAGGGAAGTATAGCCCAGAGCCGTATAGAAGTACTTTTAGTATTCCTGACATAATGCAGGGTAGCCGCGGGGTCTTAAAAGTCTTTAAACGGTCTTAAATGTCATGTTCCTTAATTAAGGTCTGAAAAAGTCTTAAATTCCGTTGCCAAAGTCTTAATTTTTTAAACGGTCTTCAATTTTAATTATACTAGCCTGCAAGCAAGGTGAAATGGGGGAAAAAACTAGCCTGGCGGGCCATCCTATATCATTGAAATGTATAGTCTGGAATCAAGCCATTCACCTCGCTTAATCCAAGGGACGGGCAGAGAATTGTCTTTCAAACTGCCTAGGCATGCAATAGGCCAGCGCCACGACCATATCCGTTATCCGGGTCGGCAAAACGGCAAATACATCCTTCTTGAAAAGGAATGACTTAAGTGCATTGTGTTGCTCAACTTTCAAAGAAAAGCACAAGTCCAACTCCTCCAAAGTTGGCGCCAACGCCGATTCAAACAACCGCTCTTCGTTTGCCATAGCCACCTTCCTTGTTGTTCACTGTCGCAGGACTGTCGCCATCCTGTTAAGCCCGCCTTAAGACTCTCTAACAAAATAGAGCACTGTGATTGGATGACGTCCACGGCGTCAGCCAATAGAAATCCCTATGGTTTGATACTAGACGTACAGGCTGAGCAAATTAATTTGCCGCCGCTAGGTGCGTCTAGATTTCTAGGTTAGGAAAAAACAACAACAATGTGAAAATTCAACAGGGGGTTGATTAACGTCAGAGATCGTCTAATTTAGTGTTGCACGGTGCAACCGATACTACAAAAGTGTTGCAATAGCTATTAGCAGTTGTCACAATACCTAATTTTATTAGTATCAATACTTTTAAGAATGACCGTGTTCTTGTTTGTGTGCACAAGGCATGCTTCTAGTGCCTCCTCCCCAAGCCTGTGGCTGTCGCGCCTTTTCTCCTCACACACATATGCGCAGCTGTCGTTGCCATAAACAGCGAGACATGGCTGCTAGTTTAGCTTAAGTGATTCTGTGGTAACACATAATAATAGGCTAATATCAAGTTGATTTGCTCACTTGCACCTCTCATAACCTACCTAGGCTATGAGATGTACGTAGGTCTACTATTGGGTTTAATGTCATTTAGAAATAGGCAGCGCAACCTTTGCAAACTTTTACATCTGGAGAGAGCTCCTTGCTAACTAATTCTGCTAGCTCAGGTCATGTATGTCATTCGTAATTAGTGCTAAAATCATTATTGAACATGATCCCTTCTATGAACTTGATAGTTTTTTATTTACATTTATTTTATCTAATGACAGACAACAATGAATTGCATCCACATATCCTTATGCATTATGTGCAACTATTATTCACTAGCCTAAAACCGTGAGACTGAAGGCTACAGTAATTACTCAATTATTTCTTAAAGTGACAAACACTCAATTACACCTAGGCCTACACACCACATTAAAATTTGCCTAGGTGTAATAGTTTAAAAATAAATATTAAGTATTCAAATGACTAAATATGTTTAGCAATTAAGCAGATTAATAGTAATTATGCAGATTAAAAAAATACTATACATTAACTGTACACTTTATATGAATTCAAAGGTATATGAAATAGAAACATATGAAATAAGCCATAATTTTTCGTGTGTGTGGAAAGAGTCAAGCAGAATCTAGGATGCCCACTGGTGTGAATGATAACACTATATTCAATATTACTGATGATGTCAAGGTGGTCTGGGCCCCAAATCAAATACATTTTTTTAAGAATTATCGAAGAAGTATCGAAATCGCAATTCTTGATGTGGTATCGGGTATCGAAACAATAATTTTGGTATCGTGGGCAACTACACTAGTCTAATTTCTTAGGATATCGCAAAACAATACTTTGGGTTTTCGCGACCGCAGCAATGAATCAACATAATCAGTCGAAAGGAGAGGACAGCACATCATGGGGAAGTGTTGTTTTAATTGTCATTATGGATTTGATCTGGTGTTTTACAACCGCATAATGGGTGTGATGTAGGTCTTAATTTTCATATAAGTGGTCTTAAAAAAAAAGTCTTATTTGGGGTGGTCAAACCTGGGGAAACCCTGTAATGGAAAGAAGATACCGAAGGCTTTTTTGCCATATTGAGTCAGCTTTACTTTCTTGTCCATAACTTGTCTAGGTTATGACACATTTTATTTTATTCTTTGTCCTTTGGACAGTGCCTGGTGAGCTCGAACAACAAGGCTTTGAATCAGTTTACACCAGATTTGCCCTTCAATGAGACTGTGTGACATGTTCCAGCAATACTCATCACTTAAACCTCACTGATCACAGGAGAAATGTTCCTGTTGAAACCCACTATCAGAACTAAACAAGGCAACGCTGCATTTAGTTGTTATGCGTTCTGACTATAGAGCCAGCTCCCAGATGACAAAAAAATTGCCCAAATTACTTTTTTTTGACATCAGGACTCTGAACTAAACTATTTTCAGATGCCCATTTTTTTTTTACACTGAATAGGCTTAGTCCAACCAAAACAAGGTTTTGCCTAGTGGTAAGATGGATAGGGTTAATCCTAGTCTGACAATACAGTTTACTCACTAGATGAGGTGAGGGAATTCAACACACTTGTTTAAGCTTGACAAATATATCAATACAATCTGTTTTTCAATTGGGCAACATATAGCAAATGTGAGTGGTAGCTATCACATCCCCCATTCTGTGTTTAAGTGATTAATAAGGTGTGTCTGATCTTTGTGCTGTATCAAAATTCCCACAGTTATGAAAGCAGACGGTCAAACAAATGTCTTACTTTGTATTTTTGAGTGGCTCACAAACTAACAATGTTCTATTTTCTGCTCTTCTCTCCCTCCTCCCTTTGGTTGGTTCCACCACCAGGATAAAAAGATGAGATTGACCAGCCCACGCTTTCATCCACCATTGTACACAGTATGGCACGCTTTGGCACAAGTTCAGTTTGTTTATTAGTTCATTCCTCTATATTGTATGATTTATAGATAGACTTAAATTGTCATTGTGCAGTTGGTCTGTACAATGCAATTTGCTTGTGCAGCTTTTAAAAATAATACTCACATACACACTCACACACACAAAAAATTAAAAAATAAGAATACACAATCTTTAAAAAGAACATATCAAGGCATTAACATGCTTCCATTGCTTGAAGTCCATTTTAAAGTGCAACTGTGCAAGCTCCCATTGCTTAAAGTCCATTTTTAAAGTACAATTGTTTTGCTTTGTTTTATAAAATAAAAATTTGAAATGCTATGGAGTGCCCTATTTTTTGACCCTCAAACTGATATCTCAATTGTAACTCCTACTTCTCAACAGTTTCTCATTGCAATGTCTCCTCATTTGCTCTTATTTCTCCTAAGGAGAAACAAGTTGTAAATGAGACTACACTCAAACATATAAGAGATCTCCCGTATTTCTCCTGCTTCTCAAACTAATATCTCTTATGTGACTCCATCTGCTCTATTATTTCTCCTAAGGAGAAACAAGTTGTAAGTGAGACTACACTCAAACATATGAGATCTCCTGTACTTCTCCTGCTTCTCAAACTAATATCTCTTATGTGACTCCTACTTGTCTTATTGCTATGTGTCTCATCTTTTGCTTGTTTTATTTCTCAAAATTAGGAGAAATAATTGTGACAAAAGTAATACTTAAATGATCCTTAAAAGAGAATCACCATTTAGCCTCCTTAGCAACAGAAGGGATACAAATGAGAAGCAAAAGTTTCCTCTGGGAGCATAGCCGTTGACCTGTTTAGCATGTTGTTAGAGGTTCTGGTTGAAAAAATGTGTTAGCTATAAGTTACAAGTGCTAACCAGTAGGCCACGGCTTTGTCCGGGCATGTCTCTGAGTGTGTTGTTTGAGCCCCCTTTCATGTGGGGGGGTCTGCCTACTACCCACGCATACACTAGTGCTGATAACATTGTAAAAGATCTGTTTATGAGTAGTGACGTCTGTATGCAGACACCTGGTTATCTATAAACCCTTTTTGTAGTGGGTGTGTTTTGCCCCGGCATGTCTCTAGGATTGAGATTATAAAAGCTGTGGGTGATGTATAGCTATCATTGTTAGCAGTGATTTTGAACAGAACTTACCATGGCTGACATGATTGAATCGGCAAAAATCAAAGAGACGGATTACACTCACGCCTGTTAGCTTAAGCTATCGAATCCTGAAATGACTTTATGCACCGCCAAAGGAGGAGACCTGAAACTTTTGTTAATTTTCTGAGTAAACCTAATGATGGCGTGAAATACCAATGGTTGTTGAACGATGGGCTTATAGGAGGCTATGTTTTTGACAAGGAAGATCGCAGTGTGAAGCTATAACGCTTTGACATCTCGGATTTTGTTTTCAGGCGACATGGCGCACATTTCATTTTGTGATGCAGATTGGGTGATGTTTAGGGACTCTTGGAAGGATATTGTACAGCCTGCTATGGACAGTCGCTACACAGCATCATGGAATAGTCCAGCCTATATCAAGTCATATGATAGGGTCTCAAACAATACACTCAGAGACATATCCTGACCCAACACCTCCTCTACAAAGTGAGGGGTTCATAGACCCCAATACATACATACATAATTAACCACTGTGTTTGTAATCAGTTAAGCAGTACGTCTCCGGCTAGCCTGTTGTTTGATGAGCCACATGTAAGGGGCTTCAAACAATAAACTCAGAGACATGTCTGGGCACAACACTGCCTCTACAAAGTGTGGGGGCTTCTTAGACCCCCAATACATACATACATAATTAACCACTGTGTTTGTAATCAGTTAAACAGTATGACTCCGGCTAGCCAACTATATGATAAGACACATGAAAGGGGCTTCAAACATCACACACAGTGACATGCCCGGGCCCAACACCTCCTCCAGGCATAGACCCATTTGGTCACACACACACACACAACCCCATGATTCTAGTTATAAAAATTACAGTACATGGGATTTGGCTGACACCTTTTTAACCAAAGCGCCTAGCGAAATGGTAACCAATTTAAACTTTTTTTTTTTTTTAATTATTTTTTAATCCATATCTCTCAACATCTCTAGGACTTATCAAAAAATAAAAGTAAACTTCATACTACTCTCAGCCATTAATATAGTTGCTAGGAGTGGGGGTCGAACCCACGAGGACACAAACATCCATTTGATCTTAAGTCCAACGCCTTAACCACTTGGCCATCCTAGCAGCACATTTTGTATTTACACCCATTTACCACTAAACATATACAACTCTTACAAAGTTTATCTGATCCCCCATTATCCACAAAACACACATGTGGGTTTGGGGGCCAATATGGCTGCCCAGGGGTTTGACATCAGTCACATGACTGTCACATGACACTACATCCAATATGGATGCCAAGGGGGCGTGGCATTGTTTGACACCAGACACATGACTGTCACATGACTTTACATCCAATATGGCTGCCCAGGGGTTTGACACCAGTCACATGACTGTCACATGACTCACAAAACAATAACAATAACAAACAACACGTGGTGACAACCACATGGCTAATTTGCATAAAAAGGAGGCGTGGTTATCACGTGATTTATGACGTTTCAGGGGGCGTGGCTTATTTTTGACAGTTTGTTCATGATAATAACTACTATTGAACTTTGACAAAAAAAAGAGGCTGGACAAAATCGACACCCCCCTCCCCCTGTAAAACTGGCTGTATCTTGGAAAGTATTGATCTTACATAAGAGTAATTTTACAGTGTGTCTCCTGGGTAACATAGGTACACCTGGTCATTTTTTCAGAATTTTTTGAGACCTAAGTGCGTGGGCCCTGGTTAAACTGACGTGGAATGACCCATTAGTGAAATTGAGCTTTGGTATTTGTTTTTTCTCTTTCCAGATCCCCTGTTAAGAGATTACTGGGTATATGAGGGATCCTTGACAACACCTCCTTGCAGTGAGAATGTCACCTGGATCCTATATCGCTACCCACTCACAATCTCCCAGATTCAGGCATGTCCAATGCTGTTTGAAATTACTTTGCGCTAGGAAGGGTGTTAAACATAATACCTGAGTGCATAGGTTCTGTTACAAAGCATTATTACAGCAGCCATTCTTGAGGTATAGGACAAAATATGATGCAACATTGGAAATATGTAGCCTACCCTATCTATGTTGAACATAATGATATATGATAATACTGGCCAACTTCAAAATCTGCCTTTTAACAAACAACCAATATGTTTCAGACAAGCAATGTTTCAGACACTTATAATTGCATTATGACCTACGATTCCTCTACGATTTCGAAACAGCAAATTTCATCTCCAATTGTTGCTGGCCACTTACCATTGTTCACCGCAATGCAGACATGGGGGTTGTGATAGAAAGTAAACGTCAAGTTTGAGGCATGTTAAGAGTTGGCTGTGAATTGATTATGCTTTTTAGTTAACAGGATATATTGTATTATAATGTGTGAAATGGCAATGTGAAACATTTTCTTGTCTAAGTATAATCCTGATTTATATGCTAGCAAAAATGTTGCCAATTTTAGGCAATGTAGCCTAAAGTAAGCCGCTTTCTATCTCACTCCCTCTTAAACACGTCTCTGTCCCATAAGTTACAGTGGTAGTAACAACAGTCAGTAAGTACTGTAAATTGCCAACAATCATCATAGAAAAGTTTTAGCTTACTTCGCATGCTAGGCTTTTATGTATAATATTATATAGGTTAGTGTCACTACGAAATGTAATGTACTCAAATTTACCTTAATTTAAGGTGTGACCCCTTAATCTACATTTAAGATGTCAAGTCAGGGGTTCTCTTTATTTGTTCTGATTAAGGGGGTAATTAAGGACAAATTACCTATATCTTAATTTTAAATTTTATTTTAAGGTGTTAATTCAGGGATTCCTTAATTAAGAGGGGAAGAAAGTAAGGGGTCAATTCAGTAGGCTTTTTTTCCTTAATCGACCTTAATCTATAGTATACACATTTCTACTTAAAAACCACTTAAGTATAGAATAGTTTTAAGGTCAAAAATAAGGCATTTATAAGGGATGAAATTAAGGGGTTTTGTTTCGTAGTGCATTGAGGATCTAAAATCTCTTCCCCTTAGCTTTTGCAGCTCTATTGTTGCGCTGTATTTATATATATAAGTGTTATTATATATATATATATATATATATATATATATATATATATATATATATATATATATATATATGTGTGTTCAAGTGTTTATTTCTTTTACTTTTTTCCATGGTTTATTTAGACTTTTTCAGTTACAAAATCCATGCAAGAAATGAATCTAAAAGGATAATATGTATATAATAGTATACAATATATTCTATTTAGATATACAATACAATCTGATAAACAAAGAAGAGAGAGACATATCAATAAAAAAAAACAATTATAAACCACACCAACATCCACTCCTCCCACCCACCCATACACCCATCCACCCACCTTAGGCTGTGCTAAACAAGGAAGTTAAGCTAAACTAAACGGGACAAATAATAAAAAGGGGGGGGGGGGGGTTATGGTCTTACTTCAAAAACAAGTGTGTAAAGGATAAGGTCAAGGGTCAATATCACCAGGCTATAGGCCATTTGGCAATCACTGGATTATGAAACCTCTGGAGGCTGTAGATCGAGGGAATCAACATAAGAAAGAAAAGGCTGCCAGACTTTATCAAATTTTGACACCGCACCTCTCTTCAATTGTCTAATCTTTTCAAGCTTTAAGAAAAAAAGCACATCTCTTATCCATAACCATAAGGAATGTGAGGGAGGACGCTTAGCTTTCCATTGAATCAAAATGAACCTCCTAGCTATGAGAAAAACAAATGCAACAAAATCTGATCTGGACCTGGATAATTTGACAGTGTCAGGGAGGACTCCAAACAAGGCCACAACAGGGCATGGTTCTAATTGTATCTGCAATACATCGGAGACAGAAGAGAATACGCAAAACATATGAACCGCGTGTGCCACGGTGCTGATAACATCGGTCACAAATTGGATCAGTGTTGGGATAAACACGGGAGAGTCTGGCTTTTGTCCAGTACACACGGTGTAGGAGCTTACATTGTATTATCCCATGCCTAGCACACACTGAATACGAGTGGACACGACCAAGATTAGACCCCCAGGTTAGTGTCAAATCCATTCCCAGATCCTGGGACCAGAGGGTTAGAAGGGATTGATCAGAAGGAGAACACATGGATAGTATGCAGTGTTGGGCAAGTTACTTCAAAATCGTAATGTATTATTACTGTCATTTCAAAGTAATTTGTTACATTATAATATTACTGTCTCTGAATTGTAAGGCATTACACTACTATTGCATTACTTTTAAGTTACTTTCACCAAAATATCTAGAAATATGGATTTGGCATTCTAAATGCAGTTTATATTACGCTCAATGCAGCTCATTGCTCTTCCAATGGAGGGAGATGTGGTATAGCATAATGACTGAGCTAGGCTTAACAGATGCAATAGGCGCATTGCTCATGATGCAATACAGTACAAGGAACAATCAGTCAGAATTTTGTTAAAACCCGAAAAAAGGTCAAAGTCTGGTAAATTGTGATAGAAATACTGTAACTTTAAGGCCTAGGCCTACTCATTAAAATTAATGGAGAGCCTACTAAATTGTAAATCAAAGCTTAATAAAGACATGTCAAGATGATGGCCTGCTGGCCATTTCGGTGCCCTAAGTGAGTGGCTTTGAGTGAGTGACATTTAAATGATAACTCAAACACCTAAAGTAAAATAAAAGGCCTATTATTTACAGACCGTTACTGTGTGTTTTTAAACATTAATTTCTGAAGAAATGCTGTTTTACTTATAAATGGTGCACTGTCACTTTCAGAACATTGATCTTTACGTTCTCATAATGCCCTTTTGCCAAATCTTGTTTACAAGCCTTGTTTGTTTGAGTTACATTGATAGCACAATATTAACAATAATATGCACAATATTAAGTTGTTATAAGCAGCCTCCATTGCTTTGGAAATGGAAGTGTGCAGTGACATCCAAGCAAGCACAGTTATGTTGCCAGTATGTTGCTGCAACTTCATGTGTTAGCTGGGATGTTGCTTCACATTTCTTTTACTTTTTTTCCATGGTTTATTTAGACTTACAAAATCCTTGCAAGAAATGAATCTAAAAGGATAATATGTATATAATAGTATACAATATCTATTTAGATATACAATACAATCTGATAAACAAAGAAGAGAGAGACATATCAATAAAAAAAAAACAATTATACACCACACCAACATCCACCCCTCCCACCCACCCATACACCCATCCACCCATACACCCATCCACCCACCTTAGGCTGTGCTAAACAATACAGGAAGTTAAGCTAAACTAAACGGGACAAATAATAAAGGGGGTTATGGTCTTACTTCAAAAACAAGTGTGTTGAGTGTTACTCATCCTCGTAAGTCGGTACCCGCCGACCGAAGCAGGATCAGTTTACATCCTGCATCCACAGCACAGAGGCAGGCTAACGAGACGCTATGTGTGTATAATGGCAGAGCCGGCGAAGAAGCAGCAAAAACCCTTGATAGAAGATACAAAGAAAAGGAAAAGAGCTTCAGACCGAGCGAGGGGGAGTTTCATAGAGAAAAAGCATCAGGCTTGCCTGGTGTCCCTTTAAAAGTGAATTATGAGCCTTGTAGGCCTATCCACCTAGCTCTGAATGGATACAAGGATACAAGGATACAAGGAAGTTCATTGTCACATGCATATAGTTACTGGAAGTAAGAAATGCAGTGAAATTATGTCTGGTGTCAGCCTATTTGTGCATTAATGGGGGGGGGGGGGTAAAAAGTGCAGTAGAAGAGGGGTTTAGTAGATTAAGTGGCAAGGGCTGCATAAAAAAGGTGGGGGAGGATTGGGATTGGGTGGAGGGCACCAACAAGGAGCACCCAAGAGCAACAGGGGCAAGGAAAAACTCCCCTTACCAAGGAAGAAACCTTGGGCAGATCCACGGCTCAAGGGCCCAACTGCCAGGGTCTTGGTGTGTGTGTTGGGGGATGACAGGGGAGATGGGATAGTGTGCTGTGTATGTGGGGAGAGGGCAGTGTGTAATATGTGTGTTGGAGAAGCTTCCTCATGAGACAATGTGCTGTGTATTGGGGGGGTGGGGGGGGCAGTGTGCTGTAAGTATGTTGGGGATGTGTGTTGGAGAAGCTTCCTGATGAAATAATGTGCAATGTGTATGTAGGGGGCAGGGACTTACTATTGCAAGCAGAGTACTGTATGTAATGTATGTGAGTGCTGACAGTGAAGATGTGTGTGTGGGGCAGGGAGGGGAGTGGAGCAGTGACTGTGTGTGTGTGTGTAGTGTGTGTAGGTGGGTAGGTGGGGGCAGTGTGCTGTAAGTATGTAGAGGATGTGTGTTGGAGAAGATCCTGAAGACAATGTGCTGTGTGTGGGGGGGGGGGCAGTGTGCAGCAAGTATGTAGAGGAGGCTTACTGTAGCAAGCAGTGTGCTGTATGTATGTGAAGTGATGACAGTGATGATGTAAGTGTGTGTGTTGGGGGGGTCAGGGACTTACTATTGCAAGCAGAGTACTGTATGTAATGTATGTGAGTGATGACAGTGAAAGATGTGTGTGGGCTGGGAGGGGAGTGGAGCAGTGACTGTGTGTGTGTGTGTAGTGTGTGTGTGTGTGTGTGGGTAGGTGGGGGGCAGTGTGCTGTAAGTATGTAGAGGATGTGTGTTGGAGAAGATCCTGAAGACAATGTGCTGTGTATGTGGGGGGGGGGGGGCAGTGTGCAGCAAGTATGTAGAGGAGGCTTACTGTAGCAAGCAGTGTGCTGTATGTATGTGAAGTGATGACAGTGATGATGTAAGTGTGTGTGTGGGGATGGGGGGGGGGGGGGGGGGGGGGGCAGAAAGGCTAGGCAATCAAGGACATGGGTAGATGGAGGAGAAATCAAAAAAATAATAAATAAAAAAGTGTGCAAAAAAGTTGGAGAAAAGTCAGATATGTGTGTGTGTGTGTGTGTGTGTGTGTGTGTGTGTGTGTTTTGACGTGTGATGAAATAAGAAAATAAATAAAAGGTGTGAGAGTGAATGAGTGCAAAGTCAGTATAATGTGAGTTCAGAGTTGGGAAATGTTTGAGAGTGCTGAGGAGTGAATGTGTGCAAAGTCAGTATAGTGTGAGTTCAGAGTTCGATGGCCTGGGATAAAAAACTTCTCCTGAGTCTCTCAGTTCTGGCTTTGTGACTACATAGGTGTCTTCTTGATTTCAGCGGTAGGAATAATCCATTGTTAGGATGAGAAGAGTCCTTCAGAATCTTTTGGGCTCTTAGGAGTACTCTTCTGGAATAGATATCTTGTAGAGCAGGCAGTTGAGTTCTTATAGTACGTTCAGCTGAGCGCACTACTCTCTGCAGAGTACTACAATCTCTAACTGTGGAGTTCCCATACCAGGTGATGATGCTACCAGTTAGAACACTCTCAACCGCTGAAGTGTAGAAGGCCTTCATGATGGATGTAGAAACTTTGAATTTCCTTAGCTGACGGAAGGAAGTAGAGTCGATTGTCTGGACTTCTTTCAGAACATATTGAGTGTTAACAGTCCATGTTAAGTCTTCAGTAATGTGGACACCAAGGTATTTAAAACTTGTGACTCTCTCTACAGGTTGCCCGCTGATCATTAGTGGGGTGTAATTGTAGTTCTGCTGCTGCCTTCTGTAATCCACTACCATTTCCTTGGTTTTATTGATATTCAGTGTCAAGCTGTTAGATTGACACCACTGTGCCACCTCATCAACCTGATCCAAGTAGAACTGTTCACTGTTGTTACTAATCAGGCCCAAGATCACTGTGTCATCTGCAAACTTGATGATGGAGGTATGACTACTGTTGGCTTTGCAGTCATGTGTGTAGATGTTGTACAGCAGTGGACTCAAAACACAGCCTTGGGAGCACCAGTGCTGATGGTTAATGACTCAGATGTCAGACCCCCACTCTAACCACTTGTAAACGGTTGGTGAGGAAGTCAAATATCCAGTGACACAGGGTGGTGTTCAGTCCTAAGGCCTTCATCTTTGTGACCAAGGTGAGAGGTACTATCGTGTTGAATGCTGAACTAAAGTCAATGAACAGCATCCTCACATAATTCCCATTCCTCTCCTCCAGGTGAGTTAAGGTGGTGTGCATGAGGTTTGAGATGGCATCCTCTGTAGACCTGTTGGCTCTGTAAGCAAATTGGGGGGGTCGAAGGAGGCAGGGAGGGATGAGCAGATAATGTTTTTTCACAAGCTTCTCAAAACACTTCATCACTGTAGACGCCAGGGCTACTGGGCGGTAGTCATTCAGACATGATGGACTTTTTTTTTTTTTCGGTACTGGAACAATAACAGACTGCTTGAGGCAAGTAGGAACTGTCTCTTGAGCCAATGATGTGTTAAAGATATAAGTGAACACAGGAGCTAACTGAGCAGCGCGGGATTTCAAAACCCTGTTAGAAATTCCATCCGTCCAGTAGCTTTTCTACAATTTACCCTCCTAAAGGCATTGCTCACATCGAGCCTCAGAGACACAGAAAGGTGCATCCTCATTTTGCTTCACATGCTGCAGCTAGTCCAATATAGTCTGTGTTTTTTCATGTCAAAGCGAGCATAAAAAGCATTAAGTTCATCAGGGAGGGCTTTACTCACATTCATCATAGGAGGGGACTTTCTTTCAAAGCCAGTGATGGTTCGGAGTGTGGGTAGGTGGGGGCAGTGTGCTGTGCAGTGATATGCGTTTCAGTCGACTCGGCATATCATGTGCTTCATGTAAATGTTTGGAAAACGAATTATTGAAGACCCACCAATTCCATTCTACTAGTATTAGTGGTGGAGATTGAGAGAACCCAAAAAGTATCAAACTTGCATGTAATATGGTGTTAGTGCATTTTGACATTGTAAACGTTATTGATGAAGAATGAAACGCAGTTTGCAGTAAAGCTATCATTGGCTACATTTGGGTGCCTCCTCTGTCCCTGCTCTACAAGATATCTATTCCAGAAGAGTACTCCTAAGAGCCCAAAAGATTCTGAAGGACTCTTCTCATCCTAACAATGGATTATTCCTACCGCTGAAATCAAGAAGACGCCTATGTAGTCACAAAGCCAGAACTGAGAGACTCAGAAGTTTTTATCCCCAGGCCATCCGAACTCTGAACTCACACTATACTGACTTTGCACACATTAACTCCTCAGCACTCTCAAACATTTCCCAACTCTGAACTCACACTATACTGACTTTTGCACTCATTCACTCCCTCAGCACTCATGACCCCCCCACACCCACACACACACCTACAAGACTTTTAGCACTTTTTACATCCCTCTCCCTATGCTACAGACCTTTTATTTATTTTCTTATTTCATCACACGCCAAAACACACACACACACACACACACACACACACACACACATATCTGACTTTCTCCAAATTTTACACACTTTTATTTATTATTTTTGATTTCTCCTCCATCTACCCATGTCCCTCGACACCTAGCCTTTTCTGCCCCCTTTACCCCAACACACACACTTACATCATCACTGTTATCACTTCACATACATATAGCACACTGCTTGCTATAGTAAGCCTCCTCTACATACTTACAGCACACTGCCCCCACCTACCCACACACACACTCCACACACACACACACAGTCACTGCTCCACTCCCCCACACACACACATCTTCACTGTCATCACTCACATACATTACATACAGTACTCTGCTTGTAATAGTAAGTCCCTGAGTCCCCCAACACACACACACTTACATCGTCACTGTCATCACTTCACATACATACTGACCACACTGCTTGCTGCAGTAAGCCTCATCTGCGTATACTTGCTGCACACTGCCCCCCCCCCCACATACACAGCACATTGTTGTTCGTGGGATCTTCTCAACACACATCCATCTACATACTTACAGCACACTGCCCCCACCTACCCACACACACACACACACAGTCACTGCTCCACTCCCTCCTCCATCACACACACATCTTCACTGTCATCACTCACATACATTACATACAGTACTCTGCTTGCAATATTAAGTCCTGCCCCCCTACATGCACAGCACATTATTTCATCAGGAAGCTTCTCCAACACACATCCCCTGACTTATAGCACACTGCCCCAACACACAGCACATTGTCTCATGAGGAAGCTTCTCCAACACACATATTGCACACTGCCCCTCTCCCCACATATACAGCACACTATCCCATCTCCTGTCATCCCCCAACACACACACACCAAGACCCCCTGGCAGTTGGGTTAGCCCCTTGAGCCGCGGGATCTGCCCAAGGTTTCTTCCTTGGTAAGGAGTTTTCCTTGCCCCTGTTGCTCTTGGGTGCTCCTTGTTGGTGCCCCCCACCCAATCCCAATCCTCCCCACCTTTTTATGCAGCCCTTGCCACTTAATCTACTAAACCCCTCTTCTACTGCACTTTTACCCCATTAATGCACAAATAGGCTGACACCAGACATAATTTCACTGCATTTCTTACTTCCAGTAACTATTTGCATGTGACAATAAACTTCCTTGTATCCTTGTATCCTTTGGTGCCCTATACGCAAAGTGCAGCCACAGTCATCTTCAACCAGTACCAGGAGATAACGTTCTACTATTTTGCGCGGATCTTTTCTCCTCTGTTGTTGTTGCGATGGTGTTTGCGAATAGGTATCAAAACAAAACAGCACTTAATTTTGGGTTAAAATGCATTGTAAGTAAGGAATAATGTATAGAACGCTGGTCATTATTGGGAAAATAAGTCCCAACAGGGCGAACCGGTCTTGCTTCGCCCTGAAGGGACTTATTTTCCCCATAATGACCGGCGTTCTATACATTATCCCGCTGATTATACGGCTACTTACCAAAATGAAAAAATAAACTCCACGATATGTCTCTTTACATTTATTTGTTACCGTTTCGTCGTGGCTTTTGCTGAGAAACAAATAGTTCGCAACACATGCTAAACTTGAATCAAACATTCTTTAGACCACAGCTGACCAACCGCCTGCTTTCACTTTTGAATGAAGTTCCAATGCAAGAAGTGACCGGACTACTTGTGGAGTGATATGAAAAACTTAAATCAGCAGCACAAAACCCGTTGCCATTGACAGCGGTAATTATATGTTTGCAGCGGTAATTAGATGAAAATATTTTACTGTAGGCTACTGTATTTTACTGAACGTTGGAAAATCCCATTCAAGTAAATGGAGCGTTCTACTAGCAATGTGAAGAGCCGTATAATAACACGCGTTACTAGTTTGTACCAAGTAAAATATTACCCACTTTTTTATTGTAATGCCTTACATTACCGCGTTACCGCAAACAGCAATATATTACAGTAATTGCATTACTTTTGTAACGCGTTACTCCCAACACTGATAGTATGACTCCATACAGTGTGGATACCAGCCCCCTCATTAAGAGGGGCAACTTCAAAATCCTATCAGGAGGAATATCTACGGGGATAATAGTAAAATCTGTATTTTTCTATAAAAGTGTCGTACTTGTAAGTACTTGAAAAAATAATTACGGGGAAGCTCAAATTTCTCAACTAGCTGTTCGAATGTAGCAAAGACGCCCTCTACAAACAAGTCTCTTACTGTGCCTACAGTAGGCCCTACTGGCACCACAACCTGAAAGCACCGTGCTCCATAGAGGGGGTTGTCGCTAAGTGGCATATAGAGAGATGGTGTCTTGACTCCTAAATATTTACAGAACTGATTCCAAATACGCATATATGTAGATGTGACAAGTATATTATTTCCACGGTTAGAGTTCTTTAGTAGAGGGGAGCAGGTGACTAGTGCATATAGAGTGGCAAGTGCACTTGAGAAGGCTTCCATCAGACACTAAGCAGGGGAATTTTCCGGATCTGTACGCATCCAATACATGACTATCTGCAGGTTAGCTGCCCAATAATAAAATAAGAAGTTGGGTAAAGCCATCCCTCCATCTTTTTTAGATTTTTGCAGGACTGTCTTGCGTAGCCTTGGGACATTTTTGTTCCAAATGAACTGAGATATTGCCATGTCTAAGCGGTTGAAGAAAGATTTAAGAATAAACACTGGAATACACTGAAATAGATAGAGAAATTTGGGAAGGACATTCATCTTCACTGAATTTATTCTACCAGCTAACGATAAGGGCAGTAATGACCAGCGATTTAGGCCTAGGTCATCTTTAACACGCAAAAGTAGTGCTTCAAAGTTAATCTTGAGGACGTTATTGAACCTTTGAGAGATTGCTACGCCCAGGTATTTAAAACCATCTGTTGCCACTTTAAAGGGGAACTGAGACAGTGAGCTCAAGGAGGTAGTTTGGTTGACAGAAAAGAGTTTGCTTTTGTCAAGATTGAGTTTATATCCTGATATAGCCCCAAAACGTGTTAAGGTGAGACACAGCAGGTGAAAACATAATTTTTTTATGCACTGGTCAATTGCGAGATTTTGGGCTAATTTGCTACCTTAGCATGTATTCTTTCACACTACTACAACAACAAAGTCCGATTTACACATTTAGGTGTTTATTTCATTACATTTTGTCTACTCGCGACCCTGATACAAAACATATCACGTGTAGTACCGTTGGAAAGTTCTGTTCTTCCTGCATGACATTCTGCAATCCAAATATGGACACTTCCTTTGTCCCTGTAACCGATTGCGAAACTTCAAAGGCGAGTCTAGGCTGAGAACGGAACCTCATTGGCTGGGTTCCAAGGCTGTTTTCTCAAATTGAGTTTGTCTCATTTTCCAGTAGAAACAGCCTATGTAGCACCTATGTACACCAAACTTTCCAGTTATTCGCTTTAGCAGTATTCTGAAGATATTTACAGAGGGATTTGTTAATAAATTATTCCTGGCCTGATTTAGTGACATTTTAATAAAAAAATATAGCAAAAATCGAATGAAAGCAGATATCCTGAAATCCCTCTGTAATTTTATTTTCATCTTGTGTGTAAACAAAATGAAAAAAGAATTTTGTACCTGGCTTAATCATTTGTTCAGATCTATCTACCGATATGCAAAATCGCACATAATGAGATAATGCCTCATTTGCATACTGTACTTAAACATTCGAATTTCAAAAACTTGTAATGCATTTTTTGTTCATACTTGTTAAAGTAATCAACTGAGGAAGTGATGTCTATTATTTAAACATTTTAGCCTATTCACCTGTAGTGCCTCGCCTTAAGATCCCAAGAATATGTGGTATAGACTCCATTGGGTTAGATATATATATATAAGAGGAGATCGTCCGCATATAATGACACTTTCTGTTGTACGGCATAGCGGGTGATAACCCTTAAAAGCCGTCAGGTTACGGAGTGCAATGGCCACCCAGATAGCAAAAATTCACTGGGATGGAACTGGGCCACACCTACCACAACGTCCGGCACGGATCTGCATAATGGACCTGATCCGGCGTCCAAACGCACATCGGTCCAAAATTGGTCTGGATCCGTTTGACGGATCTGGTGCCAATAAGGGCACCAGACTGGCCCAGTTCCGTAGGGTAGTCTGTGTTACTGACGTGTTCCACATCTGCTGATCATATGCAATACGGGTCCGCTTATTGTGTGTGGTATACGGACCCGTTTATCAGATATCAACCGGCTTTATTTGACATGTGAAATGTGATTGGTAATTAATTATCCTGAAAAATCTGTTTGCTACGCATTTGCTAACAGGTTCGTTAGACCTATAGGTTCACCCAGGTTAAAGTTCGTAACATTTTCCCAACAGCTCAACTAATAAACATAAGCTTGGCTACAAACACAATAGAGGGGGGAAAAAAACTTTACACATAAGTGTCTTATTATTTTTTATTTATATCAACAACCTGGCTGTAGAAGTGCAATCCCAGACAAAGTTTAAGTCATGTTAATTCCACTGTTCCCATCGATATTCAGGCTGTCTTCCTCAGTCATCTTCATGGTCAATCTGAAACACAAAATAAACATTAGCCATATATTCCTTTTTGAAAATAGACTAAGTCACAATTACACTTGTTTTTTTATCATCAGTGATCCTGTTAGCATCATCACTGTTTTTCCAAAATAGTTATTGTGATGGCTGTTTTGCTCAGCTAATAAGCTAGTATATTGCTGGAAAATAATAGCATATAACCTTACAGTAAAGTTATCAATCGCTCGGCTGCTTGTTGTTGTCTCTGAATAAACCAACAGAGATAAAAAGCAGATAGCCTACCTTGAAAAGTTGGACTGCCTCCTAGTCCAACCGCAGGCTGTCTAATCATGTCAAAAGATTGATAGCAAACCAAAGATCCTTGATTAACATTACTGCTTGGACTTCTGCATGCGTGGCAAGAATATGGGGTTGTCTCATAGCACTGTTAGATCTGACACAAACAACAATTGACTACTTTTACCACTGCTAGGTAATAATAAAAATAATGAAACGAACATATGATCAATATTGAGCCAACTATATCTTCTTTTCCAGCCTTATGTAGAAATGAAGTGGCCATGGGAACATAGTGCACCCCCATGGTTTCTAAATTTATGCCATTCCAAAATACCTTTTTTTCCCTTTAGCAGCCAGTTGACAATGAAGTAGGGAAAGGACAGTCAATTTAGCAGAATCAGCACCTTAATTAATGTCATTAGGCCTACCACCTGGGTCTGCTGTGAAAAAATGGTCTTTCGGCTCATATCCGTAATCCAGGTTTGGGCCAAATCAGTGTTTTGTATTTCTCTGACTTACAGTTGAGTTGCGGAAATCGGACCTGGGACAAATCTGTAAACCGGTGATAAAACAACATTGCTAGCAGAGCTGAAGCCTCTATCAGGTGCAGATCTGGCTCACACTCAGATACCGTATGTCCGCTACAGGCGGATCAAAAGGCTTTTATGTGGATTCGGCCCAAAGGAAATTGCTATCTGGGCAACGGTTCAATTGCCACAGCAAAAAGTAGAGGGGAAAGGGGACAGCCCTGTCTGGTACCCCTGCAGAGGGGAAAGCAGTCAGATAAATTATTATTTGTATGTACTGCGGCCAGAGGAGAAGAGTAGAGAAGCCGCACCCAGGCAAGAAAGCCCTCACCAAAGCCAAATCTAGAAAGGGAAGTGAAGAGATAGCCCCACTCAACTCTGTCGAAAGCTTTCTCTGCGTCCATAGACACAACTACCTCAGGACACTGTTGTTATCATAAATTATATTAAAGAGGCACCGTATATTAAAAAATGAGTGTCTGTTTTTGATAAATCCAGTTTGATCTGGGTGTATAATGGAGGGGAGAGCAGACTCTAATCTAAGAGACAGGGCCTTAGCAAGAATCTTAGTGTCTGCATTCAGTAATGATATGGGGCGGTAAATGGCGAGGAGCAATAGTCTGGATCTTTATTCTTCTTCAATATCAAGGAGATAGAGGCTTGTTGGAGAGAGGGGGGCAGTGCGCCAGACAATAAGGATTCGCTGAACATGTTTAATAAAAGGGGCACAATTTGTGCAGAATTTTTTTTGTAAAATTCTATTGGCAGTCCATCAGGTCCAGGGGACTTTCCAAATTGCATAGAACAGATTACCTTAAAGAAGCCCTATGCAATAATTTTAGCAAAAATGACCTTAATTATGCAGGTTGAGAGTCGTTCTGATGGTTCTACAACACATTCTGGGTTGTTTGGTGGGTGCTTCGTCTCCCTCTATCACTTCTCCGCAGAAAAACCAAATATGCAACTCTCTGAACCCGGACCGGATAAATCCGGATGTGACTCAGCGGAAGTATCCAATTGCGCCTCAAAATGTAGTCAGATTGTAGTTTCTAAGAAGACTGCAAAACGGACGCCGACTTGGCTTTGTTGCTGTTGAAATTGTATAGCCTACCCTTGGGTGAAGGGGTAGTCTGTAAATGCTGAAGTCTGGTGAAGTCTGTAAATGCTTTAATTCTAATGGATCAGTTACTATGCCTGATACCCCTGTCAATACGTGAGAGTGATGTACTGGAGAGAAAACTTTCTGGTTTGAGGATACAGGAACCGCCAAGGATCGCTAACTCCATATTCCTCCATAAAGGATTTTGTCACATGAACTGATTTTGAGTCACGAATGGGTCTGGTAGAAGATCGGTCCAAGGAAGTATTCAACCCACCACCCAATATGAGAAAATGGGATTGGAAATCAGGAATAGCTAAAAAGAGCTTCTGAAAAAAATTGTCATTATTCCTGTTGGGTGCATATATACTGGCCAAAACTACTGGCATATTATATAAAGTGCCTGATAAAGTGCCAGATCGTCCACAGGAGTTAAAGAGTCAGCATTTCCTCATCTTCATATAAATTATAAATTAGGCTAGCTGCCAAACCTGACATACCCTGACCAGTCATGACACAGAGTCTACATCTGCACGGTCATTAGTAGAAGCGACATTGTTGTTCAGCTCGGAGGAGTTTTCTTGAATCAAATGCTGTCGAATAAAGCGTTCAGCTGCGGCTGGGTTCTCGAATCTGTGCTGCTCGCTGTTCAGGGTAGATGGCCCGGGTAGAAAAACCCATATGCCTTGACCGCAGAGTTCCTACGCAGCAGGCGTTTGTCATCAGAAAATTCCTTGCGTTTCTTAGATTGAGCGGCCGTGAGGTCGGGGAAAATATGCACCCGTCTGCCATCGTGTTGCAATGAGTCGCCCATCTCCCTGGCTTTGCGAAAGAGAACGGCCCTGTCCCTCTGATAAAGCAACCGTATAATCACTGGACGTGGTGCCTAGTCACTCTTCAGTTTAGGATGTAAGGCTCTGTGGGCACAATCGATAGGTGGTTCAAAGCCGAGATCCAAAGTATCATACAGCCATTTAGTTAGCCAGCTAGCTGCTTGAGGACCCTCTATGCCCTCTTTCAAGCCAATCACCCTAATGTTATTCCGTCTAGATCTACTTTCTAGCTCCTCACATTTAGCTTTCAAGGACGACACCTCACCGGTCAGGGTAGTGACAGTAGTCTGCAGGTCCCGTACAGAATCTTCTCAGAAAACAGCAGTGTTCTCAATGTCGACCAACCGGCTTGCGTGTGAGTCCAATGCAGGGCTGTACAGTGCGACATATATGTCACACATGCTACAAAAAAAATAGTTTGTGCGATGGATGATTTACCAACGTAGCACTGGTGCTACAGTATACAGTTTTGCTTATGGCAATACAATGCATGCGTGTGAGACTGACAGGGAGGCTACATCAATTACCTTCTACTGTGATCAGTGCAACTGGCTACACCAGATGTGATAGAGGCGCGTAGGCTACGTAAAAAAAAATAAAAAATAGACAGTCTTCTGTTTTTGCGCGTCGCGAATGGAGCTTTTCGTTACGTGCCCGGTGTAGGCTCCCGGTGAAACGCTTGTTTGTTTGTTTGAAGTGCGTATAGACTACTTCTGTGAGCGGGGAATTGATGTAGGCTACTTTGATTTCAACTTAGTTGCAGTCTACTCGATTAAAAAGTATGTCTACTTGTTTGTAGGCCTAGTATCCAAACAATCCAACTCCAAATCAAAAAACACCTTGCAAATTATCCTCGCGAATCGAACAAGTGATCGCTATGTTTAGCCTAAAGCGAAAGTATCTTCCGACCGGGCCGGGCTGAGGGGATTAGATTAGGCAAGCAGAGGTAGAAGTTTGTGGCAATCGCCTTTGCATTTTTAGTTCAGTTTTAAACGAACAACTTAGTATCCAAACAACACCATTCAGATCTAAAACTTAGAAGAAAAAAGTCCACCGGGACGTTCGCTTCTATCTGTCAAATATGAGCCCACTTCATGCGCAACAGTCTCGCTTAGTAGTGCTTAATAACCTATACAAGATCGGTTCCGAAAAAACCTTCACGACACTTTAATTACAACTGCGTTAGCCACAGACCTTCAGCTATCTTTAGTAAGCTACATACTGTAGCCTATGTGTATGGAACAGTCTAGGGATGCATTTCATGGGTGCACTGTTTGACATGTCAGTTAGCCTACTCATTTGCACCACTGGTTAGATGTAATTACGGTATTTCACTCGTGCAATGACAATAAGGTTGAATGTAGGGTTACTCTAATCTAAAATCTTAGAAATATAAACTAAACGTGAATTAAATCTTAGTGGAATAAAATCTTCAGCATATCTTCTACTTATTCAAAAATAAATGAACTGATTTCCAATGCATGAATAAGAAAAAATAACAAAAAGATCAATGGCATGACCCGTCTTCCTGATACCCATTGAAAAGTCTAACTGCATGGAACTGTCAGGGATTGTTTTTTTGTTTTTACAAAAACACAACAACCAAATAACATATCATGCTGATAGCTTTTGTTCATCTCAAAAACAATGTAGCCAGGTGAGATGTTTGCAACTACATGAGCTTTTATCAATCCAGTTGGAGTAGGCCTAGATCCCAACCACAATTGATGAACTGTGATGAACTGCCCTATTTGTGATTGTTTTTAGAGATTTTAGAGGTTTTATTAGCCTAGAAATCTAGACGCGCCCCTAGCGGCCACAAATTACATTTGCTGCCAGGGCTAGTCTAGCAACTCTCCGTTGGCTTGTGGGCTCGTCAGGCTAAGGTTTTATATCGATGCTACAGAATTTGTGGCTGGTGCTACAAAACGTAACCCCTGTAGCACCAGTG
Source organism: Alosa alosa (assembly GCF_017589495.1). Classification (NCBI taxonomy): domain Eukaryota; kingdom Metazoa; phylum Chordata; class Actinopteri; order Clupeiformes; family Clupeidae; genus Alosa; species Alosa alosa. Next base: position 51,014,978 of record NC_063189.1, on the reverse strand, counting down.
CTACTTGCAAAAAAAGTTAACGTACAGCCCTAGTCCAATGTAGCTCGTAGAGCACTGGTAGAGGAGGTCAATTATTCACGCACCGAAGATATTTTAGTCCTCAATGATCCGACCGCTGACTCGATTTTCCCCAAAAATATCCTTTTTCAATAAACCCAGCTGGTCAGTGAAGGTTGCCACATTTAAAGGAGTGCTCGACTGGTCCTCCTGACCATGAGCAGAATGTTTCCTCTTTAGCATTGGTAGCTAGCCATTGCTTAGGCATTGCTGTAAGGTTAAATTGTGTGTAGGCTACCCTATGGTGTGTGACAAGTACACAAAGGCTGTGATGTCATACGCCCGGGTTTTGTGTTGATGACTGCATTGGGACCAAATGCATCAAGTCATAAGGCAATAAGGCACCAAAGAGGTTGCTGCACTTTGCAGGGAAAAAAAGTTCTGCATTTAAGAAAGGAGACAAGGAGGAGTATAAGACTGCCAAGTATGAACTTCGTTCTGCTATCAGAAAAGCTAAAGCTGATTATGCACTGAAACTGGAGCATCAACTGGCCATCAACAACCACAGGTCAGTCTGGAAAAGTCTGAAGGAGAAGACCATTTTCAATAGAGGGCCTATTTCACCACCAGATGAGGACCCTGAGCTTCCTGGTAGACTCAATGCATTTTATGACCGGTTTGAGGACAATCAGTCACCAGCAGTCTTCCCCTCTCCTCCCACCTCCCCCACTCCTCCCTTTGTCATCCAGGAGGCAGAGGTGTGCAAACTTTTTAAAAAACAGAAGGCCAGGAAAGCAGCAGGACCAGATCAGCTTTCCCCAGCTGTTTTCAGACACTGTGCAGATCAACTGGCACCTGTCTTCACTGACATTTTCAACACTTTGCAGCAGTGTGTAGTTCCACAGTGTTTTAAATCATCTACCATCATCCGGTCCCGAAGACAACAAAAACAACTGGGCTCAACGACTTCAGGCCCGTTGCCCTCACTTCAGTGGCTACAGTGTGAAGGTGTTTGAACGTGTGCTACTCTCCCATCTGCAAACCACAGTATCACCGCTGAAGGATCCCTACCAATTTGCTTACCAGTCTAACAGATCTGTGGAAGATGCCATCAACCTAGGAGTTCACTCTATACTGCAACACCTGGAGTCAAGCAACACCTATATGCACGCATGATGTTCATCGACTTTAGCTCTGCCATTAACACCATTGATCCACTCATCCTCTTCTCTAGGTTACAAGCCATGAACCATCAACTCAGCTCTGTGTCACTGGATATTGGACTTCCTGAGGAATAGAATTCAATCAGTCAAGGTTAACAATACAACATCATGTCCTCTGACCCTCAACACTGGAGCGCCACAAGGCTGTGTGTTATCTCCTCTTCTGTTCTCCATCTACACTAATGACATGAGATCTTACATCACTCTGTCAAAGTATTGAAGTATGCAGATGACACCACCATCATCGGCCTCATTAGTGACAATGATGAGTCCCAGTACCACAAGGAGGTGAAATGGGCTACGGACTGGTGTACTGAAAATAAGCTCCATCTTACACCTCAAAAACCAAAGAAATGGTTGTGGACATGAGAAGGTGGCCTAACACCAAAGCCCCATCTATTATATGTGAACAGCTTATAACCTTGACTGACTCCTTTAATTTTGTTTTGGCTCACATATCAGCCATAATTTGAAATGGGACATTAACACCACCCACCTTATCAAAAAGGCAAATCAGAGACTTCATTTCCTAAGACAACTGAAAAAGTTTTTGGTGCTCTTCTACAAAGCCATCATTGAAAGAATCATCACATCTTCAATCACCGTCTGGTATGGGAGCTCTGACAGTCGCACCAAGAGGAAATTAGAGAGATTTTTCACCAAAGCCTCCAACATCACTAGTCCACTCTCTGTATACTGAACGCAGCTTGAACCAAGCAACCAAGATCATCTGGGACGCCTCACATCCGAGCCATGATCTCTTCCAACTTCTGCCCTCTGGAAGACGCTATAGATCTCTGAAGACAGGAACAACGCGCTTCAACAACAGCTTCTACCCTTCAGCAATTAGACTCCTGAAGATTTGCAACTCTACTTATTTATTTATGTTTATAAATAACCCCACCGGACTGAGCGAGAACTGCCACTCTCGGAAAACTTCCGGTTTCTGAACTGGTTGCAGTTCTCTGTGGTTCCACATGAGGGCGCTCGTCCACGGGTGCCGAATGCATGGAGGTCTATGGAGCTATACCCCTCAAAATCCACTTTTCTCGGGATATAATTTTTTTTCAAGTCATTTGAATATTGTATTCGAAAGGGGAGGCAAAGAAAATACACTTGGTTGAGTATTATATTTTTTAAAGTCACTTAATTGTTCTAAAAAGCCTTTCAAACGTGTCAATGACGTCACTCATTAGCACAATGCTAGCGTGTTATGGGCAACAACGACCCAACCTGTAAGAAAACAAAAGACATAAGTACTCGTTCATTCAACTTTTGACCTATAACCAATGTTGAAGTTATACAAACTACAATCAAATCTGAGATTTGTCAACGACAATCAGGTGAAAGAGACAAATTTAGCCGTCTAGCTCCATTGACTCCCATTCATTCTGCACTCATGGCGATGGCCCCCAGTGGAAATTTGGTGGAACTGCAACCAAAAATCGGTACAATGGGACTTAATACGGAGTGGCCAGGCTCTCCGTAGATGGGCTCTGGTCGTTTTACAAACGGAAGTTCAGGAGGAGCGTGATGGAATTTGCCACCCCTCCTTCTTCAATGAGTCAGGGTTATTTATTTGCAGTTTACCTGCCGAAGTTACAGCATCGGTGTTACTCCGCTCGCAGTGACAACCAGTTGCTCTCTTGTCTCAAGCAGACCTTCATGCGTGGGGAAACTACTGGAGGGAGGTAGTTTGTGTTGCTTTGTATTAGAGCTGTTTGTAACAACTTTTCGGTCGCATTGGGTGTAGGAATTTTTTCTCCTTTAAAGTGTTTGGGAGTTTTTTCGCCTTCCTCTGTGTTGAGAGTGCCAGCATATTAAAGCCTTCCCTAGCTGACCAAGGGAGCACCTACATCTGCGTGTAGCTTTGCTCTGTTACACTCCTAGCTGACCATGTAAGCACCTACACCAGCGTGTAGCTCAGCTGTTACTTGGAATCCTCTCTAATAATGTGTTGCTCACCACTTCTCTTGCTACAGCTACAGTATTTTAATTACTTCCTGGTTTCCATAGCCTCATATTGCTAAATTGGCGCTATTGCTGTCCCTGGATTACTCAAACTCAATTATCACAACTCTATGTAATTATATGCTCTATCCTGGGGTGTTAGGCCTGTATCATCAAAGCATAGTGTAAGCAACAGCCTACAACTACTAGACTACTATGGTCTCCATTGTACATTGTGGCTAAATGTAATTTGCTCATTTTGAACTGCTTGATAGGTGTTGGCTAAAATGAAACCTACATTCTTAAACAATTTCAAATCAAGGCCAACACTTTCCCGATTTTCTCCTGAAACTTCTCCTCAGAGTGTTGAGCAGATACTCAATCCTTTTCTCTTTCCCTCCTGCTATAGCCAATTAACAGAGCACCTGCGCTGCAGTGCAGAGCTCCTCCGGCGTCTCTCCCTTTGTCTGCGCAACATGCTTTGTCAACCCAGCAAGTTATGGGTGCCCGCGTGCAGCCCTCTACCTTGCCTTCCACTACTGCGGTCTCTTTTCTCTATTCCAGCTAATCAAGACTCCCCTCTTTTCTCTTTGCAGACCCAGGGTGCTGTGCAACCTCCTCCCCCTCCCCTGTAGCAACCGGGTCGCTACCTTTCCCCTTTCCCCATCATCTTCCACCGGCGTGAACCACGTTTGTGCCCGTGTCTCTTCCCCAGCCAGGGACCTCGTCCCTGGTTCTCCCTCACCCCTCTTTCCCTGGATTGGTGCCACCACCCATGGGGTCACCCAGTGTTTCCCATACATTGACTTATTTGTAGCGGCATACCACAATATCAACATTGATCACCACACAATGATTTTCCAGGTTGTACTAAATTGTGCTTAAATCTGGTTAGCATCATGACCACGCTGTGCTCATTTGTAAAAAACTGTTCCATTCAAGTTAATTCTGCAAACCAACCACCACAATTGGAATTCAATTCTGTGGGAAACACTGGTCACCACATCCTTCTAACAATATTTTCCAGATCACACCCAGGTCAATCCATGGACGTTATTTGAAACTTTAGTTTCTCTTTCTGCTCTTCATGTTTTGCTATTTACAAACCCTTTTGCTTCATTTTTTAAGGTGCCTTAGTTGCCCTCATCTTTGGACTGTATACACGGATCTTGCTGACTCCTGCCTGCACAGTGACTCCTGCACGATCCTCCCAGAGCAATTTGGCTGAGCCATAGACTCAGCCAAGCATGGGTTTCAAATGGCTCTTCAGGCTCTTCACTTGTACTAATCTTCATGTCTAACCTACTCCAGCTTAGCCGCTTGCTCTCATTCTCTAAATTTCTTCTCATGCTCTTGAATGCAAACTGCCTCTATTAAAGTGTTTGCTACAGGTTCATATTTATTCTCTAGATCGGCTACCATAATGCTAGGTAGCTCAGTGTTCTCTACAAACTTAATACAGCAAAATAGAAACCTGTAACCTGAAATTTATCACCTTTCAGTAACTGTCCTTATATTCAGACCATGTGTACATGCTATGTAATGTCTAAGTTCCCCTTATAGCATATATGACATTTTTTGCACATGTAACCCTCATTGGTTTAAGGGCAACATTTTCAGCCAAAAATGCATGAAATTGACCGCAGCCATCTTTATGAAAATGGCATTTCAAGGGTGTTTGTTTCCGGCACCAGCTAGAATTAGCCTATTAGATTCCACGTTACAGATGGAGACAACGTAAAGTACAACGGTATGTCGTTGATGAAGATTGGACATTCCCTCAGAGGAAAAGAAGTTGTTCGGGAACGCGCTTCACTTCGTTATAAGCGCAAATTCATTTAAGTGGTTGGGATAACATTTTGCTAATGGTGGTAAAGTTTGCCCTGTCTCTGAAGTCCTAGGTTATTTAATGTGATGTTCATATGTGATAATAAACTATGCAAATCAATATTGTTACTTTAGGCTTCACAAATAATGATCCCTAAATACTATATTTGGACAGGTTGTAGGCCTATTACGCAATAAGCTATCCAACGAAAATGACTTAAGTAGACATGGTATGTAGGAAACGTGTGGATAGCTGGGATTTTTGCTGCACCCAGTGTGAATTTGCAGCTTGTTAAGCCTAGGCTACATTTGCAGGCAGACGAAAAGTCGAAAAGAAGCGCACATCCCTCGGGTATTGTGATTTGAGCAGGCATACTGCAGGAGTCTGCAACTGTTGTTGGACATTTGGCTTTTGCCTCGACTGGCAGCCTGAACATTTAAATCAAATGCATAGCCTAATCAGGTCAATGTTGCAAGAAAGCAAACGAAATAAGTCATTGACATTTGTTTAAATCACTTGGGGGTAGGGTTGCAAAATTCCGGGAATTTTCAAAGTTGGAAACTTTCCATGGGAATTAACGGGACTATATGGGAATTAACAGGAATAAACGGGAATTAATGGGAATAAACTGGGAATTTTTAATATGGCATGTTAGTCTATAACAGGGAACTTAAATGTAGTGGACAAAACCCCATCTTGCAGCATAATATTAGTTAAAACAACCTGATTAAATGCAATTTCAGTCAAATTTCTACCCTGCACATATGTCAATCACATGCACACAGCAATCGGCATAGGCTGCTAGACATAAAGGAAACCTATGGTGCGTTCATATGCATGGGGAAATTTTTTCCAACCAATCGGATTTTGTTGTTGAGTGGTGTAGTGTATCTTGGGCAGTTCAGTGTTGCTAGTTTAGCACACTAGTAAACCATAGGCAGAGAATGGGATCCCCGCTAGCATGCTAGCTAGCTTTGTATGCTAAGCTAAGCAAAAATCCGAACACACAAACATATTGCTTATTACGAAACAAAATGTGAATGTTTGTATATGAAACAGTTTGTATGAATTACCCAAAATTCCATGTTCATTTCCGTAAATTCCCATTAATTCCCATAATTTCCTTTAATTCCATGAAAGTTTCCAATTTGGAATATTTCCAAAATTCCCCAGCTTAACTTCACATGGTAAGTTTCCGGAAAGTTTCCAGAAATTTACCGGAAATTTTCCGCCCCTTTGCAACCCTACTTGGGGGACATAGGTTACATGATCCAGACGTTGCGTTCTACAGAACTACAGCCTGTGCGTTGTAAAATAGTCTTCATACACAACGCAATGAGTAGGCTAATAATTGGATATAAGTCATTGCTATGCAGCTGCCAAAGTGTATGGTCATAGTCAGTTACTTTAAGGAAATTGGCACCCCGCATATATGGCAAATAATAGCCTAATATGACAATATTAATTTTTTTTTTTATTTACCACAAAGTCCGGTAATACAGCCTAAACCATGTAGGCATTAAGTCAAGTATCAGTAGCTTAATTCAAGTAGTTAGTTGTTTTATTTGTAGTCTTCCAGAAATGCAAACCAACATGGACGCGCGAGGACGCTAGTGCCCAACACTAAACTCGTGCATGAGCTGTCATCTACCAATCAGCATGTAAAACCTGGTGCTGGAAGTTGCAACCATGTAACACCATTGTTAAACACGCCAAGTCCACCCCGACAAAGACACGAAAACTGCCAAGACGCTATCTCTGACAAACCAAAAACAAACAAAAGGGTTGCAAAGCTAGCTCACTTACCTGCTACGTTGTCTAGGGACCTGGGTTGTAACGTTAAACTTGCCCTGCAGTGTATGTGTGAACGTGAAGTTGAAAACTAGGTCCGTATGGATGAACTGTGGGTGTGACTAATGAGAAGGCCTGGAGCGTAGCTTACCATCCGCCGAAGAACGCACAGGGATAACCCAATCCTTACTCCCAGCGAGTGGCCAGCCCAAGCTCCAAGTCCTTCAAGTCAAAGTTTTGTCTTACGACGACGGTAGTCCACAAAAGGAGAATGTCCAAACGAAAATCCTAAAAGGTCTGAGAGGTCATGGGCACGCTGCGTTGCAGACACGGAAACTCACATCATGGGAAACGCGCGTCCTTCAATCAGTCACCTGTTTCCCATTTTCAAATCTTGGTGCGTCCACGCCCACTAATCAGCTGACGCTTCCACGGCCTTCTCATATCAGTGTGTAGTTTCCCTGACTGTCCACTACGTAACAGCCATGTTTTCAAAAATGTCGGCGGCCAAATGCCATGCTAAGTGGCTGAAGCTAACCCTTCAAATCCTGACCCCCTGATTGGTGCAGCCACCACTGCGGCAAATAACGGTCTGTCCGATCAAGCCCTCAAAACTCTCGGCCTGTGGTCCTCCGACGCCTATCACTCATATCAGATCGAATCTCTGATCTGAGGAAAGAGCACCTTGTGCACTCCCATTGAATTTGCTCAGCGTGGTTTTGGCCATAGAGTCTTTCATCTTCAAACGCAATTTTTCGGGTGTATGGCGGAATCCTGCCCGACTCCTGCCTGCGCAGTCGACTTCGGCACGATTTCGCGAAGCCCTTCAGGACCATGGCCAGAGACCTCGCCAAACATGCTTTTCTATTATGCTTTTATGTATTATGCTTTTATGTCTTTATGCAAATTCAGGCATTGAGACATATTGAAACAATAATAGGCTATTTTATAATAGACCTAGGTCTACTTCAAATACATTTATTTTTATTATTATTTTCATATAGGTTTAGTCAGATTTTTTTTTTTTTTTTTTTTTCCCTTTTTCGCATGTCCAAATTTCCGTCAAGGATTCCCGGGACACTGAAAGACCGGGGTAGACAAAACTTGGTGGGCATGTAACCCCATATGGATAGCATGGAACCATCGTTTTTCGTTTTGATCTGTAGCCCCCAGCTGAACTGCACCCCGAAAGGAGGGTAGGGCAGACACAGTTTTCTGTGAATATCTCGAGAACCCGTGGGTTTAGGAGGACCGTTTTTTTTTTGTATGTTGATCTCAAGGGGCCATGTCAACCCATTCCATAACCACTCATTTCATGTATAGCGCCACCTAGTTTAAAATTAAAAAGCAAAAAATTAGGTGTTTTCACCACAATATCTCTGGCTGACATGGTAAAAACTGCACGAAATTAAAAGTGTAGGATCATTATGACACCCTCCGAATGCATGCCAAGTTTTGTGAACTTTCATTCATGGCGGCAAGGATTAAAGTTCTCCGTCATAGGACGGATTTCCGTCAATTTGATTTTAGAAATGTCATATTTGAGATCGATGCAGATCCGATGAGAAAAAAAATAGGAGGGGGGGGCTATCACCTTTGCTTTTCCAAAGAACACATATGGAGGACTATAATGGTCTAAAAGTTGGATTATAGTGACACATTAGAGACAGCTGATGAGGTTGGCCAATCCGTTTAACTTTTTTGAATTCGGAGAAGAAGCGTAGGCTGTGTTCTTTCCGTGCATCAATGTAGACAATTTCTTACTATCGCGAACTCTTGTCAGGGGAGGTCATTCATTTTGCATCTGTAGCCCCCCCGCTGTACTGGACCCCCCAAAAGGAGGGTAGGGCAGACACAGTTTTCTGTAAATATCTTGAGAACCGTAGGGCCTAGGATGACCAATTTTTTCCGTATGTTTGCCTCCAGGGGTCATGTTAACCCATTCCATGTGCACACATGTGCATAAACAGATACACACGCACACACATACATTTACAGTAATCATACATATGACACATACTCACACAGTAGACATATGTACGTACGCATGCATGCACATGCACAAACACACATACGCAGGCAAACACACAAGCACGCACATACACACACACACCCACACACATAAACATAAACTTGTACACGCACACATGCACACAATTCAAGAATTTCTCAGAATTATGAACAGGCAAGATGGGGGTGGGGTTGTATAAAATTAATTTTACATGTGAAATCTATGAACTAATCATGTTTTGGTACTTGTTGTCTAGCAGATACCAGTGAGAATTGAGTGTGGATAATGCAATTTAGTGAGACAGTTAGAATCATATAGGCCTTTCAGCGTGATTTATTTTTGTGGAAAAAATGTGCTGGACTGGGCGGCGGTCATATTTTGTACCGCTCTGTGGTACATCTAGTTCATATACATTTTGTCTTATTTTATAAACCGTTGTAAAACATCTGAAACATCACATACAACTGTCAGATGTATGTGGCTTGAATACAACGCATTCATAACTAGGCCGTAGTATATTTCAAAATGAAAACGTGAGTAAATCATCATGAATTTGTATGACTTGACTTGTGATTTGCTTTACTAAAGCTATGACTTGACAAAAATGACTTAGTTTCTTGAATTTCCCCTTGGGTATCTATCTATCTATCTATCTATCCATCCTTACTTGAGACTTCAAGGTTAAGACTTGAGACTTGCTTGTGATTTGCACATGTGTGACTTACTTCCACCTCTGCCACAATGTCATAACCAATGGCTGATTTGTCCACCATCCTGGTGGCTGACCAATTGCTAATACGAATAGGGTTTATAGACTGTGATCTCATTGAGAAAATGAATTAAAAAAGTTACAGGCGGATGGAGCCAACTTTTGAAATAGAAACTGTTAAATTTAACTATTGTATTGTTGTTATTTGTATGTTGCATTGGACAAAAGTGTCTGCCAAATCCCATAACCAACAATAACAAATAAAACAAGTGTTAATCTAATGGAGTTTGATGCATGTCCGATGATGGTAAAAATCTACCATCTATACAACAATTATTATAAATATGACCATGAGCCTATCTATCTGTTTTCTTTTCTGCAGATAGAAGAATTCCGAAGACTTAGGTCTCATGTCAAAGGAGCAGAGTTACCAGAGGGGAATGATGGGATGTTGGGAGACAACTTTAGGCCCACTCAACCCCTCAGTGACAGGATAGTGCGGGCTGCTTTCCAGTAGAACTTCTGTCTTTGGGTTCCAAAGTGGCATTCACTTGTGGCAAGTACAGTTTGTTTTAAAATTACTGTCAGATCTGTTCAGTGGCCATAAACTTTTTGCAATATACAAAACTATACTGTAGAGTGAGTACCCATTATAAATTATCTTAGTTTCACAATGACAAGAAAAAGGGAAAATCCAACCTTGAATGGAAGGAAATTTATTAATTTATTATTTATTATTAATACCTCACAAGAATATGTTTGAAAACAATAACCAAACAGATTACCAAGATTTATAGCAGGACATGAGTATACACTATCCTATAGTTAGAGACAACTATGGACAGAATTTAATGAAATGTAGCAATCTTCCAAAGAGTGTGGTTGTGATTCAGCCTGTGAAATGCCGTTTTCTTTGAACCTTTACTTTTATTGTCATAGGCCTTCACATTTTATCCAAAGCTACTTACAAAACAAGGAATAATGCAGGAGAGACCTAAGGTAACAATGAATATTCTTATGCAGAGGCGACCTTATAAGTAACAATAAATATTAGAGAAGGAGCTGAGGTAGAAGGAGGTGTATGGTAAGTGCATGGATTGTTGGAAGTGTTAGGAGAAGAGGTACTCTCAAAAGGTCTTCAAGAGCTTCTTGAAGATAGAGAGGGTAGCCCATGCTCTGGTAGCGCTTGGTAAGTCGTTCCACCATTGGCATGTCTTGAGATAGTGAAATATGTCAGTTGCAGCAAGATAAGTACTACTTCTTCCATATGAGTCAAGTGTCAGTTCTAGTCAGATGGTAAGTGCTAGAATTAGCATGTCAAGTTGTTGGTTGTGCTAGAAGAGGAGGTACTCTCTGAAGAGCTGGGTCTTCAGGCGTTTTTTTTGACATAGAGAGGGACGTCCCTGCTCTAATAGGAACTGGTAGTGCGTTCCACCAACTGGGAACAACGGATGAGAAAAGTTTGGATTGCCCTTAGCGTACTGGTGGCAGAGCCAGACGTCGTTCATCAAAGAAGTGCAACAATCAGGAGGTAAAATATGCCTGTATAAGGGCATTCAAGTAACCGGAGACTACTTTTTAGGCAAGCATTAGTGATATATAGGTAGCCAGTGTAGCTCGGTGAGCAACGGGGTAACATGCCCTTTTGGGTTGGTTGAAGATCAAATCAGGAGGGCATTACAGTAATCGAGCCGTGAGATGACTATGGCCTGCACCAGCAGTTGGGTAGCATATTGAGTCAGGTAAGGCCTGATTTTTTGCATGTTGCAAAGTGTAAAACGGCACAACCAGGCACACAAGGTAATATGATTGGAGAAGGTTAATTGGTCATTGACGTGAAATTTCTCGCTACCCTGGTAGGTGCAACAGACAGGTTCAGTTTTTGAGAGGTTCAGCTGGAGGTGGTGTACCTTCATCCATGTAAAAATGGCTGAGAGGCAATCAGAGATCCCTGCAGAGACCAAGGGGTCATCAAATGAAAATGACAGATAGAGCTGTGTGGCGTCTGCATAGCAGTGATATGAGAAGCCGTGCAAACAGATAATCAGACTCAGAGGGGTGCTGTAAATAGCAAAGAGAAGGGGCCCCCTGGGACACCCCTGTGGTGAGATAGTGAGGTGCGGACAACTGTCCAAGCCAGGATACATTAAATGAGAGCCCTGTGAGGTAGGATTCAAACCAGGAGAGAGCTGAGGTGCAGTGGTTAACCAGCCGATAAGTTTAACAGAATGAGGACTGATGACCGTGTGGTCGTCCTGGCTTCTTTTATGGCTTCTGTCACATACAACACAGCTGTTTCGGTTGAGTGGCCACTCTTGAAACCAGATTGATTTGTATTAAGAAGGTTGTTCTGTGAGAGGAATTCTGAGACCCGTTTGGAGACCCATCTGTTCAATAGATTTGGATAGGAAGGGTAGAAGTGAGACAGGAGGATAGTTCTCAACCTGAGCAGGGTTAAGAGAAGGTTTCTTAAGTAGCAGTGTTACCCGAGCTGCTTTGAATGCTGTGGGAAATGCTAATGGATTGAAGTAAGTTTGTTGGTATAGGGTCCAACAAGCATGTAGTAGGACGGCTACGTGTCTTGAAGAGCAAATTGGGGAAATTAAGTGCCAGCAACCGTCAAAGGTGCAGTATCTGATTCATGCCCTGGGGAGACAAAGAGATACATGTAGTAGGACTGCTATATGTCAAAGTGTTGGTGGTGCCCAGCAGAGGAGACAGGCCGAGACTGAAATGGCCAGAGAATTAATTGGCTGCTGATTGCCGCCACTTTGTCTGTGAAAAATGAGGCAAAGGTATCAGCAGTAAGGGTAGTAGTAGGAGGAGGAGGGGTGAGTAGTGATTTGAAGATCGAGAAAAGTTTCCAGGTGTCTGTGACACTGCTAATTTGTCATTGTAAAAAGACTTCTTTGCAGCGGTAATGCTAGCTGAAAAGGACGGTAGGAGTGTCTGGTAGCTTGTAAAGAAATCGGCTAGTTTGGATTGGTGCCATTTTCTCTCAGTGACTGAGCTTGGTGTGCAGGGATCGAAGAGTATCATTTAACTATGGGTGAGATTGGTGGCATCATTAACCTCCAGGGAGGAGAATGTGCTGAGTGGAAGTAGACGGGAGGCGACAACAGAGAAGTGGGTTGGAGACAGGTTACAGAGGTTGCTCTGTCAGGCTGACTTGTTTTCCCCTAAAACGGGGCGTGATGCAGAGAAATTTCTTTTTATGACGATGCACCATTACGTATACAATCTCATTCTCTTAAGACAGATCCTATTCCACTGCCCATTATTGTTTCAGAATAATAGTCCTCACTACAATGATTCACTTTTAAATAATTTAACCATTTAAACTACTCAGCTAATTAAGCCATTCCAATTGTCAGTTATCATACACTATGCCTCTAGCCAACTTTATTAAACCACCACCTACCTAGCAACAGCCTAGCAACCACCTCAAGTACACTAGCAACAGACTAGCAACTATGTCAAATGCCCTAGCAGCAGCCTAGCAACCACTTCCACGATAACAACCTAGCAGCCAACATAGCAACCACCATAACTACCCTAGCAACAGCCTAGCAACCACCTCAAGTACTCTAGCAACAGCCTAACAACATAGCTACATGACATGGTTAGCATAGATAACATTGTTAGCATTCGTAGCATAATTGCTAGCAAATATTAGCTAAGCAACTTAAATAATATGGTTAACATATTAAGCATTACTAAATAAATGCTAACAAACATTAGCTACGTTAACTAAGTAAAATGGTTAGCACATCCAACATTGCTAACATTGTTAACATTATTAGCCATGTCTGCAGCAAGGAATTTGCATATCACCGGAGTTCGTCAATTCTAAAGTCGCACATCAATGCAAAGAAATAGTGCTGACATTGAGGGGAGTGTTAATTTATTTTCATTGTCTCCCCTAGGTTATATCTATGGCCTGAAATGCCTTGTATGTGAAAAAAAAAACTTCTTCCCGAAGCACTTTTGAATTTATTTCCTCAGTCTATTAGGTCATATCATAGATTATTATGGCCATTATTTGAACTTCAACTATTTTTGAACTTTAACTCATTGAGTGCCTTTTCCTTCCCGTGCGTTGAGTGCGTTTTTAGCTTTTTTTTTTAATTACGAAACTAGACACTCTAACACACCTTATATGTGATTTTGGGAACTCTGTGATGAATGGAAATTAAATATATGACGATCGAAAACTCATGAAAACGCACAATCTGGCACAATGTCTTGTATGTGCCAAATAAAACACGACAGAAACTGTATTTCGCTACGCTACTTGTTTTGGAACATCAACGAACACCACTAACCACTCTGTGAATTGCACAGTTTTGAAAACAAACATTAAGGGTTGTTTTAGGACATGTTTGAGTAGCCTACAGTGTGCCTGCTGGCAGCCACTCTGACTAGTCAAAGGCGATTCAAAACGAGTCAGAAAGGTCGAGACAGGACCAATCGTCAAAATGTCGGTGTCCACCACTCTAGTTCATCCAAAACAAACCAGAAAAGGGACTCAAAGTGCTAAATACCGGAATTTTCCTTTAAGGAGCTGGGCTAGCCTGCAGTAGCCTGAAAGTTGCCGGTTCAATTCCACTTTGGTCAAGTGTCTGCTAAATGTAATGTAATTTAATGTAACTGTATCTGGATGTGGTGCTATCAGAGATGGTGCATGACGAGCAGCGATGCCTTAGTCTAGCAACTCTCTGTTGGCCTGCGAGCTGGAAAAATTAAACTTTGACCAGGTCAATCACATCGTGTATAGAGTCGGTAGGCGGGCATAACATAATGATAGCAGAGTTGTGACAGTTCGGCGTGAAATCCCTGCTAATTGAAAACAAAGAAGATGGATGCTGCTGCTGGCGATTTAAGTGGCATGTAAATGAGGCACCGAAATCAACGTTATTCCTTGTCGTTACTACCGTTTGCGTCGGCGCCAGTGCCATATTAGAACCGTGTTTCGGTGCCTATCCCTAGTCATATCTCAGTAACACTTTTCATGTATTGAAACCAAACTTGGTACATGAACTCGAGATTGCAATGTCGGGATGCTCATGCCCTTTGACCCCTATGGGGCCCTGCAATCAGCCAAAGAGTTTTGACGTTTTGGACATTGCATTATTGCACGTAACCATTGACCCATATGCCAGAATGGACCTGGACATATTTTTGATTTTAGCGAAAGTGAAACTAAATTTACACAGGTCACAAATTTTGTCCGATCTTCACGAAACTTGACGTACATGATCTTCAGACCATGCATCACCAAAGTTACTAAATGTGTTTTGCCGTTTGGGATGCATGTTAATGCACGTAATCTTTGACCCTTATGCACGTTGTTGAAAAATGAGGTACCATTGAAATCCTTGGATCTAGTCGAGTTCAATGCACAATATTTCACTGTCTGCTCCCGTTGGTGAAATGCACCTGAGCAAGCACACTTTGCAGTTCCTCGGAAAGTCTATTATTATAGTTTATTTTAATCTTTTCCCTATTTATCTATCTCTGAAAATTTGTGACCTCTACAGGTCAAAAGGCCACTAAATAGGAAGGTGACCTTGAGGAGGTGTGGCTGACTGGGAGCACACAGCTTTTTGGCATTGCGCACCTATCTGTTGCATATACTGCTTCTTTTTTGCTCTTTAGTTACAATATCCAGTCTGCTTTATATAATGTATTGACCAGATAAAGGATCTGTCAGATTTATTTTTTCCATCTATTTTTGGAACTTTACTGGACTTCTCTTAGATATTCTTTTGTTTATTGCAACTTACAAGAGTCAGAGATTCCCCCAGTCAAGACCAATGTGACAAGGAACAAATTCTGGATAAAATAGTCACTAATGTGTCTTACTCCATGGCATGTCCCTAATAGAGGACAGCATTGGGCAGGGTTTGTCTTGCCAGGTTCTTTACTTGGTGAAATTAGGCCATTGGTTCTATATACCTAAAACAATGGAGTAATGGCAGAACTGGAATAATGGAATAACCCCATTCTAAGCTATTTTTGTTCACCCAAAGGAGCACCTGAAACTCTTTGCATATTACTCAGTTTGAAATAGGAAACTGTTCATTGACTGTTCATGATTTAGGTCATGGAGACATTGAGTCCCATTATCATTGAATGCTTGCACTGAATCACTGAATATATGTTAGATACATTTCTACAAAATTCATACAAAATGAGCTTACCTGTCTGTAAACTGTAGCATTATTGAATGAGAAAGGGGTTGTGTTATATAAAGGGATGTTCACATTGCTTGTTCCATTGTATAAGTATAAGTATATATACTCTTTTGATCCCATGAGGAAAATTTGGTCTCTGCATTTATCCGAATCTGTGAATTAGTGAAACACACTCAGCACACAGTGAGGTGAAGCACACACTAATCCCGGCGCAGGGAGCTGCCTGCAACAACAGTGGCGCTCAGGGAGCAGCGAGGGTTCCCTTGAGTCATTCAGGCATGGTTTTTAACCAATGTTTTACCAATGTAGTTTTTCCTTTTGATTCACCAAGCATTTTCTGATCAATTGGGTTTTGTCAGTGTGCACAAAGAATCTTTTGTCCAGACTTTCAGGGGAGAAATACCTTAGTGTCTGGAAAAGGCAGTTATTGTTTTCTCATAAAGGAATTCTGAAATGTCATGTGACCTGTCTAGATGCTATTGACATGACCAGAGTGCTTTCAAACTGCAGCAAAAGTCAAAGGCACCATTCCGTTTGGCAGTTTTCTTTGTTTGAGAAAGGGACTTCAGACCAATATGGCAAATAATTACTTCAGTATATGATTAACAAAGAATATTCAATGTAAATTCAAGTGTGAGCCCTGCACCATCAAAAATTAAAGGAGAATTCCGGTGTGATATTGACCTAAAGTGTGTTGAAACATGATACCGAGTGTGAACGTATGTCTCAGCCCATCTCGGCTTGTCCCCTGCACTCCAAAATCTGGCGCTAGTTAGCCGATGCTACCAACAGCTTTTTCAATAGTGGTGCTTCGGCATCGGGCTAGCCATGCAAATAAATCACTGTTTTACACCATTTACGAGGCTCAATGTATCTCCACACTTCTT